>NC_089801.1:64667104-64967104 GCF_029633855.1 Hoplias malabaricus | reverse complement strand
AAGTGTGGATAGAGTGAGTGAGTCGATGAGCAGAGAGCAAGGCCAGCACTTCCGGTCTCAGAAAAATCTAACTGTAACAGTTAGGATTATAGTCCAACGTGGTTAGACTTGGGCTTCTGTTTATAAGGATGTCGGTACAATGAGATAGTAAATGTTTAATAACCTATTTCTGTCTCTCTGGTCTCCGCAGTCTCGGATGCAGACAGTTCGGATGGCCTGCAGTTGAAGAAGGAGCATGCCTTAAGAGTTTTCAGCTACATCGGCACATGGACCCAGAGGTCAGTCACCCATTTATACATTCATTCATTCATTCATTCATTCATTCATTCAGTAATATGCAGAAGGTTATGTTTGTCTGTCTGTTTGCTGAAATATCACATCTGTGCCAGGATTCTCTCTATAATATATTGAATGTCCAGTATTAAAGATGTGTGTGTGTAATTCTTCATATGCTCTTCTGTGGAGTCAGGTATTTGGCCCCTGCTGTCGCTGGTGTAATGCAATACGATTACACATTCTCTGCCACATACATAGTCGGCTGTGGAAGGTTAAGTAACCTTTGGCCTACTTTGGTTTTGCCCACTGTGGCATTTGAGCGCGCTCAGGCAAAAAACGCTGAGTCATCATCGCCCGTTCCACGCACGCTTCTGAGGAGAAAGGGAAAGGTTTTGACTTTGTGTATTGGGTCGCGAGGAATATGGTCTTTCTCCATATGATGGTATCACTAAGAAGAATGACTCTGTAGGATTTGTATTGCGAACTAATTTGAACCGTTTTCTGTTGGTCTGTTTGACATGAGATGATTGTACCGTGTAATGAGCCGGACTTTATTAAATGTTCAGATAAGGTTGTTCTGGGTCGTTGTAAACATGGCTGCAACAATATGCTTTTTATTGTACTTTTTGTTTATAGTAACTTTCTGCACAAGTTGCTCCCTAATTATCAGACCCATGCTAGAGAGAACTGCAGGCAGTGATGGTGGGGAGGGGCCTGTCTTACCCACCCAGAAAATGAGGCCACTTATGTCAGAGTCTGCAAGTCCTAGAAAGCATCTGAGGCAACACCTGAGGTCAAACCAGGGATTCCTACCCCCCACTTGGGGTTCTGTTGTGGGTTTTTAATTGAGTTAAGTGGTTTCTGAATGTTTTTGAATTTATAAGTTAAGAATAAGAGAGAAAATACCTTTTTTTTCTGTAAAATTTTTCTTTTTTGGAGATCTTTTTAGGAGACGTTTTAGTGAGACAGCAACAGTATTGTGCTTCTTGTTGCATATAAAGCAACACTAGTATTTTTACCTTAGTTTCAGCTTTAAAGTCACTGTGATGCTTCATTGATCTTTAATAGGGAGAACAGAGGCTCTGTCATTGCTACTCCAGGGTCAGCACTGCAGAGACTGCACTATGTAACTTCAGAAGGAGGGTAGGAACCCCCCCATCCCCACAAAATAAATAAATAAACACCCAGTCTCCCTTGATTTCAGGACAGTGCTGTAGTAGTAAATTACACTCTGCAACTGTAGGGGGAGCCCAGGAGCCGAAATAAAGAATATTACCTAGTGTTCCTTTTAAAAAGTTAGAGCTGCAGCGTATATCGAATGAATCATGACAGGATAAACTCCTGAAGAAACTGCTGTGTGAATATGTGTGGTATTGTAAGCTGATTCTTGAGTAAAGTGGGTTATTGAACAACCCTCTGAAAGACTCTTATCAATAAATGAATATGAAACTGACTTCTGCTTGTGTTTCAGCTGTTCTTGGTGTGTGGGATTAATAACAGGGTCTGAATCTCTTTATTCTGTGTGTGATTACAGGCAGTGTCTGTGTTGCTTCAAAGAATACAAGCACCTTGAAGTCTTCAACCAACTGGTTTATGGCCTCATTAACCTGGTCATCGCCCAGGTAACCAGCCTAAGGGACCGTCTATGCAGTTCCCACGGCAACAGTGGAGCTGAGGGGGCAGGGTGCGAATGGGGCTCCGCCCATCCTCAGCCATCCCCCAATGAGGATGAGCCGCTGAATGTGGAGAGGGACTCTGCGGAGGAGGATGGAGGGGTGGAGGGTCTCCCAGCGGAACCTCAGAAAAACCAGAGCCAGGTCCAGGGAGGCCCTCAGGAGCAGCCTAGAGCGAGTGAGGGGCCAGGGGACGAGGGCCTGTCCGACAGCAGCCTGGACCCCTTCAGCTCCTGGAGCACAGAGGACAGAGAGAAACTACTGCTGTGTGCTGCCAAAATCTTCCAGATCCAGTTTCCCCTCTACACGGCCTATAAACACAACACACACCCCACTATAGAGGTAATCAGACACAGGAGTACCCTCACTCTCTGTAGTGAACCCACCACACTGTCCCTGTCTCCTCTCTCTCTCTCTCTCTCTCTCTCTCTCTCTCTCGTGAACTGACCACGCTGTCTCCCCTCCCTCTCACTCTCTCTGTAGTGAACCCACCACACTGTCCCTGTCTCCTCTCTCTCTCTCTCTCTCGTGAACTGACCACGCTGTCCGTGTCTCCCCTGCCTCTCACTCTCTCTGTAGTGAACCCACCACACCGTCCCTGTCTCCTCTCTCTCTCTCTCTCTCTCTCTCTCTCTCTCTCTCTCTCTCTCTCTCTCTCGTGAACTGACCACGCTGTCCCTGTCTCCCCTCCCTCTCACTCTCTCTGTAGTGAACCCACCACACTGTCCCTGTCTCCCCTCCCTCTCACTCTCTGTAGTGAACCCACCATACTGTCCCTGTCTCCCCTCCCTCTCACTCTTTCTGTAGTGAACCCACCACACTGTCCCCGTCTCCCCTCCCTCTCACTCTCTGTAGTGAACCCACCATACTGTCCCCGTCTCCCCTCCCTCTCACTCTCTCTGTAGTGAACCCACCATACTGTCCCTGTCTCCCCTCCCTCTCACTCTCTCTGTAGTGAACCCACCATACTGTCCCTGTCTCCCCTCCCTCTCACTCTCTCTGTAGTGAACCCACCATACTGTCCCCGTCTCCCCTCCCTCTCACTCTCTCTGTAGTGAACCCACCATACTGTCCCTGTCTCCCCTCCCTCTCACTCTCTCTGTAGTGAACCCACCACACTGTCCCTGTCTCCCCTCCCTCTCACTCTCTCTGTAGTGAACCCACCACACTGTCCCTGTCTCCTCTCACTCTCACTCTCTCTGTAGTGAACCCACCACACTGTCCCTGTCTCCCCTCCCTCTCACTCTTTCTGTAGTGAACCCACCACACTGTCCCTGTCTCCCCTCCCTCTCACTCTTTTTGTAGTGAACCCACCACACTGTCCCTGTCTCCCCTCCCTCTCACTCTCTCTCTCTAGTGAACCCACCACACTGTCCCCGTCTCCCCTCCCTCTCACTCTCTGTAGTGAACCCACCACACTGTCCCTGTCTCCTCTCACTCTCTCTGTAGTGAACCCACCACACTGTCCCTGTCTCCCCTCCCTCTCACTCTTTCTGTAGTAAACCCACCACACTGTCCCTGTCTCCCCTCCCTCTCACTCTTTCTGTAGTGAACTCACCACACTGTCCCTGTCTCCCCTCCCTCTCACTCTCTCTCTCTAGTGAACCCACCACACTGTCCCCGTCTCCCCTCCCTCTCACTCTTTCTGTAGTGAACCCACCACACTGTCCCCGTCTCCCCTCCCTCTCACTCTCTCTCTCTAGTGAACCCACCATACTGTCCCCGTCTCCCCTCCCTCTCACTCACTCTCTAGTGAACCCACCACACTGTCCCTGTCTGTTGTCCCTCATGTCCCTCTTGCTCACTATAAAGAGGAAAAACATGTATTAATTCAGTCAAAGTTGTTATTGCAAGAATGTAATGTAAATCACACACTGCTCTGTACCAGAGATCACTGAAGACACACACACACACACAGAGTATGCACAGTACAGTACACTATTTTGAACATTCATTTTTTACAATAGCTTATGATTATGTATAAATTCAGAAACAGTTATGCTATCGTTCCTCTTTTTAAATGTTTGTTTGATTTTTTTTTTCTCTGCGCACTTAGTTTTGAAATGTTCTGTATTTTTCATACTCTTTTCTCCTCAGGATATCTCGGCTCAGGAGAGCAGCATCCTCGGCTCCTTCTGTGACATGAACGTAAGTGCTGGTGAAGGTTTGGAATGGATTCTGATCTGCGCACTGGAGGGTGTTTGTCCCTCTGTGTCTCAGCAAATTTGTTTGTGGTTATTGGCGCCTGGTTTACTTCATTATAAAGATAGTATGATGATTTATGTAACTGTGTCGTTCATTTCAAGAGTAGAAGCGGGTGTATAATGTACAAAGCCATTTACCTTGTACTCTGAGTCTGATTTGGACTCCCTTGTGCTCCTCACAACAACGCTAACACTGGGCACTTTTTTTTATCTTATCTTAGACAAATGACAGCAGTTTAATGGCCTTATTGAGGTGCCAGCATTTTAAAAAGTATTTTCCCACAGCCCTCAGACAGTTTGAGCTGCTTGTGTACCAGCCATTGCACCAGAAAATGGGGCATAAAACAAATGTAATCTTTTTAATATTTGTCTATGAAGCAGGGATAGCAAATGACAGAGTGTCAGAGGAGAGATCATTAACCAAGATTTAAAACGATGTAAATCAAATCATTTCCGTAGTTGATGATTACAGAATTAATGTAGATTATTTCATTCGTTGTTAACCATGTCACTGAATGTGTTATTGCTCTAATGCCCTTTTCATGGAGCTGCCGTGGACACTAAAACTTGGACAGAGTTCTGTCACAGTGACTGAATGGAGATTATGCAGGTCCTATTTATATTTTATAGGGAAGGTGTATGAGCTGCCCAAAGCTCTGGGCCCAAACAGCTCCAAGCCCTTTCCATTTTAGGGCCTGCGTTCTCCCTCTGCTGGTCTGGAGTCAGTATCTGTCTGTGGATTTGATCAGATTTCATAGTTCAGGTTTTAAATTATGGAGGAATCCCAGTATAGCCATCCTCTCCCCTCTGAAGGACAAAAGTTGTCCTTCACACAGATATATCCTCTAGATGTACTCCAATATGTTAAAAATATGTAATGGCATATCCTCATTGATTTTTAATGATGCAGTTTCCTTTTTATGTATCGGTGTAATCACGAATGTGCTGAGAAGTGTGTGTGTGTGTGTGAGAGAGGTAGTGTGCTTATGCTGCATGTTCTTCTGGAGTGTTAGATAAACAGCTTGCTCATTTTTCTCAAAAATCATGTTTTTGTTTCTGACCTTGGCAGGTTTTATTTTCTGCACAATTTAGCCTTTAAAATTGTGGAAAATTTCATTGTGGCAAAAAAAGAACGTCATTTAGAGTGATTTCACCTGAAACTCTGTTGTGAGAGTGAGAATTGTTCAGTGTTGGTGCCAGGAACCAGACGTCATAGGGGTTTTTCTTTAAAAGCTTTGTTACTTTGTTTTAAACATTACTTTAAACAAGGCGCTTCTAACTTGCTTTAAGAGTAAAACAAACACAGCTTATTTTGCCAAGGAAATTAGCTTCGGTGTGATTAGCTACTTTTTGTGTTGTATACTCAACTGCTTTTGTAAGAGGGTGACTGTTGCCTGTCACTTAAAACCTTTCTATGTCAAAGTAGCTTCCCCAGCGCTGCTGCTCTGTGCGTCCCGCCCCAGCACGGATGTTTTCCCTTTGGAGTCACTGAGGCATTTTTAATATTTACAGTGATGTTCAGCTCCCTTTAAATGATCTGGGCTCAGTGCATCCAAACGCCTCCGCACTTCGGTTTAATGAAAAAGTAAAGTTGAATTTAATTATAATTTTCATAACAAGCCTACAATCACTGCCGCATTGCTGAGCACACCGAAATAACCTGCCGTCTGCTGTATTTTATTTTTTTTATGTAAAAAGCAACGTGCACGTTAACAGTTTGTAAATGTTTTGTTTTTGTAAAACAAAACCTGAAGAACTAAATAATAAATAAATCCCCAATATTTGAAAACAAGAGCCTGGGACGGTTAACGATGTATTCATACTCAACCCATCCCGTGGCTAACAGTGAATCAGTGTGAATAGCCTGGAATTTTTATGCAGATGGTGGCTATCTGTATGTTATTAGCATATTCAGCTGATGTTTTTCCTTCAGTGCTTAATTATTCTGTGTATGTGTGTGTTCTAGGACGTTGAGGTGCCTCTACACTTGCTGCGGTATGTGTGTTTATTCTGTGGTAAACATGGCCTCTCTCTGATGAAGGATTGCTTTGAGTCAGGAACACCAGAAACCCTGCCCTTCCCCATCGCACACGCCTTCATCACCATTGTCTCCAACGTGAGTAACTCACCCATTCATACAACACCAGAACACGAGAATATGACAACAAGTGATCAATAATTCCCAAAATATGGCAGTAACATTTTACTGAAGGTCATCATTCTTCAGATCTACACAAAGCTTAAAATAAACGTAATAAAATGTATTCCAAAAGTAACGTGTTGTAAAATGTAAAACTGTCAGAATAATAATTCTCTGTTTAAATTGTCTTTAATGCTTTTCCAGTAATTTCTTTGTCATAGTTCTGTAATCTGGATTAATACAAAAAGTCTGAATGGGATTTAATCTCCTGTTATTCAGACAGTGGTTATTTGTTTGTTTGTTACAGATCAGGATATGGTTGCACATTCCGGCTGTGATGCAGCATATCATCCCTTTCCGCACCCATGTCATCAGGTAAGACATTTACCCGTATCCTGCGTCTGTTGCCAGGATCCCACCTTTAATGTTGCAAAGCAGTTTGCAAATATTGCTTCCCTCTATCTGCTCTGTGCAAGTGAATAAAACACACTGTCAGCAGTTCAACACTTTGGAGAAATATGGAGTGCTTTCACAGGGAAATGTTGGTCACCACCTCTGTGCAGATTTATTTTATTTTTTTGAATGTGGTTTCAAATGGTCAGAGTTTGGAATTAGGAAACACTAGGGAGAAAAATGCCTGCTATTAGATCAAAACAGGCACCTTATGTCAAAGAATAACTGATAATACTTTAATTATTGCCAAGCAAAAAAAGGAAAAACATTACATTTTTTAAAATTAATTAATTAATTTGTTTGCAAAAGTTTCTATTGTAATTTATCAATTTTTTATAGCAATAAAGCACTGAAGGATTCTAAGTATTGATAAGTAGATAAGTATAGATTAGGATTGTGATGTCAAAGTATTTGTCTTGCATCTTTAACATGTTTCCCAGTCCCTGTGTGTTTTCCACCTGCAACTCATAGCTTTGTCAAAAGCTAGTGATCTGAAGGCTTGTGCTTTAATGCTTGAAAGTTGCTTCTAAGAGGAAGCTTAAATACTGACATTGTTACCTATGTGTAAACTAGCATTTTTGAGCATCTGCCCTGGTCACAGTGTATATTGTTGTTGTCAGTTTAAAGCGTCAATTCTCAGTTTTACAGGAAGAAAAACAAATGAAAATGGCAGTTAAATGTAAAGGGATTTCAATTGAAATGCCTTTGGAGCATCTCTGTTGCTTCGTACCTCCTGTTTTTTGATGAATATAAAATGCAACAGATGTTTTAAATTAGATCAAATATGAAAAATGGAGAGGCTCCTTGAGATATGGACGAGGTAAAGACAAAAGGAGGCAGCTTTGAAGAAAATGTAATATTGTGTTTTTTTTGTGTTTTGTACACTACCATGGGTTACTTAGTAATAAAATGTAGAAAAACCCTTTTCTGGAAAGGTTTTACCCAAAATTTAGTTAGCACTGTATGCATAAATGCCCACTATGAGTAAGTATTTAAGTGTGTGCCAGGTTGATAAATCTGCTGGACCAGTATGGCCCTTTAAACAGTGTTTCTGCTGCTGCTTCTCTGATGGGTTGCTAGGAAGAGCATCCGTCACCATGGCAACAGTCACTGTGATTTCCCTCACATGACCCTGAGGGAGCCAGACGGCTGGTCGGCCGCAGAGAGATGCTGGTCACGTGGCACAGAGAGAGAGAGAGTGAGAGACATACAGCAGGATTAAAGCTGTATCTCAGCCGTGCAAAAGCAGACCAGCACTGTGCTTATATTGGATAGAGAGCGAGAGTTTGAACAGTACAACCTGCTCAGGTCTGCTCTTGCTCTAGAGGTCCTCTTCAGCAGATCGTCTTTGTTTTTAAAATAAAGATAATTTATTAAACAATGTTTTAAATACGGGATGATATCAGCAGTAGGGGCTGGGTGGGGATCAGGGGTGGATCTAATCCTGTAATAAATCAAGCCTGAAATAGCACTCACACTTGGGGAAAATTACTTATTGCAAAATATGTACATGGGATTGGGGGTGGTGGTGATGTCATAGCACATGGGAGTGTTTTGTTTTGTTTTTTCCTAGGGATAACTTCTGTTATTGGGTTCAATTTAAGCACTCACAACTTGTTAAAGAAAGTGTGCTCATGATGTAGACTATTATTAGATTAGAAAATTGCATTAAGTCATTATACTTGTGTTCTCGCTCGCTCTCTGTAGGTATCTGTGTAAGTTATCAGATCAGGAGTTGCGTCAGAGTGCAGCGAGGAACATGGCTGATCTGATGTGGAGCACAGTGAAGGAGCCGCTGGACAGCGCGCTGTGCTTCGATAAAGAGAGTCTGGACCTTGCCTTCAAATATTTCATGTCCCCCACACTCACCATGAGACTGGCCGGACTCAGCCAGATCACGGTCAGAAAAACACGCGTATTTGTATAATTTGTATGTGATAGTGCTTCCGTCCTTCCTTTCCTTTCTTCCTTTTTTTCTTCCTCTGTTTTCTTCCTCTACTTTTTTCTTTATTTCTTTAATTACTTAATTACACCCCAGGTCAGTTGTTAAATAATTGCTAAACATGTATTACTAAAATTTTACGCCCTTTATCTTAGCGTTCAGAAAGGGAGAGAAAGTTTTATAATACAACAGAAGTACTGATGCTTCTTTCTTCATCCCTTTTTAATCAGAATCAGCTGCACACCTTTAATGACGTCTGCAATAACGAGTCTCTGGTGTCTGATACGGAGACGTAAGTACTTTTGTGAACTTAAAGTATATTTTCTGAACACACTCAAAAAAAAGCACAGGGAGATCTTAGGGGTGCTTAATGAAAGCTGACAGATTGAGTAACTTGAGTAATTCTATTTAGCATCTATTCAGTCTTTATTAGCTGAGTTTGTGTTTGTTCACAATGTTTTAAACTCTCCCCCAACACGAGATATTAAAATAATATAAATATTATTTAGAGATGATTTAAAAGACTAAAATATTAACACAGACTCTGATCCTTCAGGTCAATAGCAAAGGAACTCGCGGACTGGCTCATCAGCAACAACGTTGTGGAGCACATATTTGGACCAAATTTGCACATTGAGGTCAGTGATTAAAATCCTATTGAAATTTTGAGTTCATAAACTTATAAGTCAACATTGTGTATATTAAGAAAGCCAGTAGAGAAAAGAAAAGAAAGCCCAGAAAATCGGGCCCAATTGTCTGTAAATAAAAGCCTCTCTAACAGTTTTGTCTGTAATGAGACCCATAGTGATGTGATTTATATTTATCTCAGGGATAGTCTATAGTGTAAAAACTATTATACCACACACACTGATATTTCTTGGGAGTGGTTTCAACTTGGGGATAAGGACTTTCTTAAAGGACATTTCTGCTCTTTCCACTGGAACAAATGTGACTCTTGGGAGCTGCTTGTGAAGTGCTGTTTGTCTACATTTATTTTGTTATTCTGACCCGCCAAATAGCTCCGGTTTCCTCCCACAGTCCAAAAACACACGTTGCAGGTGGATTGGCGACTCAAAAGTGTCCATAGGTGTGAGTGAATGTGTGAGTGTGTGTGTGTTGCCCTGTGAAGGACTGGCGCCCCCTCCAGGGTGTATTCACGCCTTGCGCCCAATGATTCCAGGTAGGCTCTGGACCCACCGCGACCCTGAATTGGATAAGCGGTTACAGATAATGAATGAATGAATGAATGAATGACCCGCCAAATATTTGAATTCATAAACTTATAAGTCAGAAGATGATAAAGCAGTGGATTTCAGATCAGTTTTAACTGTGGATTTTTCTTTCTTTCTTTTTTAGATCATTAAGCAATGCCAAGTGATCCTGAACTTCCTGGCTGCAGAGGGACGACTGAGCACGCAGCATGTAGATTGTATATGGGCTGCTGCTCAGGTTAGACACACACACTAGGACCACTTCTAACAAATAGATAACTATTATCTGTCATTTCGTAAGTAAGATTTGTTTGAATTTGAAACTCGTGGTGGCTTATCACCCCCCTTTTTCTCTATGGTAGTCTGTCAGATCTCCAAATCTTATTAAAACATTTATTTTTAAGGCTTTTTCTTTTTTTTAAGCACACATTCAAATTAGATTATTTGAAACTTCATTGCAAATAATAATAAAGGGTTGTGTATTACCTGGCTTGTGCTTGGAGGTGGTATATATCAAAAAACCTGCCTTGTCTATTTATGCAGCAACTGTGCTGTAACTCCCTACTTGTTATCTTTGTCTCAGAGTGTGTAAAACTGTGTTTGTTGTGTGCTGTTTATCCTTAGCTGAAGCACTGCAGCCGGTACATTCACGACCTGTTCCCGTCTCTCATTAAAAACCTGGACCCAGTGCCTCTCAGACACGTCCTCAACCTGGTGTCCGGACTGCATCCCAGTGCACACACAGAACAGGTACGTTTTAACATAAACACACACAAACGCAAGGAGCACTTGGGCCAGATCAATATTAACCTTTAAAGTTTGACCATGCAATATCATATCTGTGAGAAAAGCTATGATTGACTAAAATGATTGCAGCTTGCTTAGGGTTTGACACTGTGAATATTGATTGGTCAGTTTTACAGTGTCATTGATGGTATTTGCCCTGCTCTAATGAAACACCCGATGTGTTTACACATATTCCTTATTTAAAATGAAGTTGACATACCCTCAGCTGTTATGACAGTTTCAAGCCGATGAAGTTCTGCCTAATGTGGTGTGTGTGTGTGTGCAGACACTGTATCTGGCGTCCATGTTAATAAAGGCATTGTGGAACAATGCTCTGGCAGCCAAAGCCCAACTCTCCAAACAGAGCTCCTTC
This sequence comes from Hoplias malabaricus, assembly GCF_029633855.1. Lineage (NCBI taxonomy): Eukaryota > Metazoa > Chordata > Actinopteri > Characiformes > Erythrinidae > Hoplias > Hoplias malabaricus. Next base: position 64,956,046 of record NC_089801.1, on the reverse strand, counting down.
GCTTCCCTGCTCAACACCAACTTGCCCATGGGCAACAAGAAAGGTATGTGATGGGGTCGGAGGTCTGTGTGAAAATGCAATGATTATGTGGAGACTGTATAGAGTAGATATGGTCGTTGTTGTCCAATTCCATATGCATATTCAAGTTAATGTTACGAGCCTAGTGACATTGTTCATTTCACCCAGGTTTAAAGCTATCCTCTCTTGTGGTACTTAAATATGTGAAAGTTTAGCATTTTAGAGAAAGTAATCTGCAAAACCTACAGCTACAACTGATACTAAGATTAATTCATACAACGTTACATTTTTATTATTGGTTGATTGATTGATTGATTGAATGGTTTTGCCAGGTTCACCAGCAGCGAGCCCGGAGAGCAGTGATAACAGTGACACGCATCACAGCAGAGGAAGTGACATGGAGATGGACGAGCCAATAATGAGCAGTGGGAAACGAGGCCAGCAGAGGCTTTCAGACACTGAGGTAACACTGACTGCAAAATTCAGTGTAGTTTACAAAAGTCTAGTTCAAGAATCTCCTCATGAAAAGGGATTCAACCAGACACTATATTTTGCAGATTTAGTAGTCTTTCAATGACCACTACTTGACCCTTATCTAAAATGAAGGGAATGGTGGGGAAATGGTGTCTAAACAAATGCCTTAGAAATAATGAGAGCGAATTAAAACAGCTCCCAGACATCAGCATTCAGGCTCTGGATTTTAGCCATTTTCACCCTGTTCTCTTTTTTTCTCACTTTCTTACTCATTTGGTCTGTTTTGTTCTGAGGTGGTGGGATAGTTTTAAAGTCTCTACACTCTGCTTAAGATGCAGCACAAGATCAGAAGAGCTTTATCCCATGTTCTTTGATTTGTGAAGGCTTAGGAAGGGTGTTCTTATTTCTCATTGTGTGGTTTGTTGTGCTCCAGATCCTCAAATTAAAGTGCACATACACTGTACTGATAAAAATGACCCTTTAAAGCTCCTCATCTCTGTATCTAAATTTAAATCTGATTGTTTCTGACTCTGCCGCTTGTGCTCAGGAGTCAATGCAAGGCAGCTCTGATGAGACGGCAAACAGTGGCGAGGAGGGAAGCAGCGGACCGGGCAGCAGCAGTGGACGCAGCGAAGCCTCCAGCAATGAGGCAGAGTCCAGCAGAGCGAGCCAGTCAGCCGGCAGCCCCGGCAGCGAGCTGCACTCGGACGACATGGCAGACAGCGAAGCCTTAAAAGAGGAGGAGGAGGAGGAGGAGGAAGATGATGACGAGGATGACGAGGACGAAGACGAGGATGAAGAAGAAGACAGGCCGACGGTAGCATCTGAGAGTAGCCCTCGTAAAGAAGCGAGGGATTCGAGAGACGCTTTAACGTCAGAGCTCCGTAAACGTAAAGCTGGAGAGCCCCTTGGAGAAGTCCAAGGCCCTCCAGAACGACCTGGAATGTCCGGCCTGTCCGGTTCTATTGGTGCTGGTCCCAGTCCTGGACCTGGTCCTAGCCTTTCCAAAACCAAATCCCTGCCCTTTTCCCCTGAAGTGGCATCTGCTCTGGTAACCTCCTCTTCTTCCTCTTTGAGGATTTTAGATGCCTGTTCTTCATCAGCTTGTTTAGAAGGATCCTCAAGGGAAAGCATTGACCCCACTGCGATTCCTCCTCAATCCCAGGATCCGCAGCAACAGCAAGGTGAGCAATATTATTGTTATTTTAACAAATCATGTCTTCGTATGCTGGGTAGTTCTTCTAGAACACTGCTTTACTCCATAGTGAGACTATTAATAACAAAGAACATACAGTGTATAAATGAAAGGAACACTGTGATATTTTTTTTACAGCTTCAGAATCATTGTGATGCTCCACAAGGACAATTAAGCCTTAGTTGTTGCTATTCCAGCCTCAGCACTGCAGAAACTGCACTATATACATTTGTAGGAGGGTAGGAAACCACCTCCTCTCCTCATTGTATTCAGTAAGGTGCTGTAAATACAAATGACACTATGGGGAGCCCCAAGGACAAAAACCTCAAATCTTACCTAGTGTTCCTTTAAGTAAAAAAGTACATTATTGGTTGTTATTATTATTCCATTTTCTTTGCCTTTTTTGTCGATATATAGATATATATATAGATAGATATATATGTCAAATATAGATTTGACATAAAAAAATAAGTAAATAAATAAAGTCACAGAAAAACTGCCAAGAACTGAAAGCAGCACACCTCACCATCAAATAACAACCTCTTGGCTTAGTCAATATAAATATATATTTTTTAAACATACTTTAAAATTGAGTGCAATTAATTAACAACAGCCCCCTGTAATAACCATCAGTCAGTGACAGATGCTGTATATAATGTATACTGAAATATTAAAAATGTGTTTAAAAATCATATCGCTGTTATTGAAACATTAAATATTGATGTATATTGATATTGAATTATCGCCCAGCCCTAAATATAATTTACAAATTAAGTAGTTGGAAAATGGCAGTGAATGATTTTGGCTGAAGAAAATGACTATTTTCATTTTTAGTACAACATCACTGTTACCATAAAATGACCAAAGAGCAGGAGAAGTTTTAAATTTAAATCATATGTTACACTAAAACGCCATTAAATCTTTTTTACACCTTATACTGTGTCATATGTACCCTGTTGCCCACATTTAGGTCCAGATATGGGGTCCTCGCATGGAGCGCCGGTTTCCCAGGAGCCTTCCTGCATGCCCAGGTCAACAGACTTCCTGTCAGAAGCCATGGGCAACGAGCTTTTCAACTGCAGACGCTTCATCAACCCCCAGCATCATCACCACCATCATCACCACCACCACCACCATCATCATAATCATGAAGGGTAAGGCAAGTGTGTGTGTGTCTGGCCTCTTTAGGTCAGCTAGAGATGTTCAGTGGGGCTCCACTAACTACAGAACCACACAAAACCAGAATGGCTTGTGTTATGACTTTGGTAAACCACAACAAAATGACTCGGTCGCCTTGTTTCACAGTGTGTGTGCTGGTGGGCTCCAGATCCTCACATTGCTCAGTGCAAATGCCCTGAACATGACTTTCTTGTCTGTGTATTTGGTGTATCACTAAGTGGAATGAATAAAGGAGCAGGATGTTACATAAAGCTCTGAACTCTTACAGCAGGTTTGGCGCACTGTGCTCCAGGCTACGGATGTGTGATTATGCATAAACAGTAATTAAACCATCCAACAGGCCTCATTTTCCTCTTTCTCCTTGCCACTCTCTCTGAAGTCACATGGTGGAGGACATGCTGAGTGCGGATGACGTGAGCTGCAGCAGTTCTCAGGTCAGTGCCAAGTCAGAGAAGAACATGGCGGATTTTGACGGGGAGGAGTCGGGCTGTGAAGAGGAGTTAGTCCAGATTAACTCTCATGCAGAGCTCAGCTCACACCTGCAGCAGCACCTGCCCAACCTCGCCTCCATCTACCATGAACACCTGGTGCAAGGTACACACCCATATACACACTTATCATAAACACACCTTAAACTGTGCCTGTGGTGTAATATGGCTGAAGATGATGAAGAGGGTGGGTAAATCACCTTAGGGTAGAATGAAGAGAGGGATTTAATCGCCCAACAGTAGCACACAGATCAGGGTTTAATTGCATAGGGGTAGGTTGTGGAGAGGGGTTTAATTTCACTGAGTAGCTTGTGGAGAAGTATTATACTGCACTGGGGTAGCTGTAGGAGCATGTTTTATGCACCCCATCAAGTTAGTAGTTTGAAGAGGGGCTTTAATCACCCAACAGTAGCACTCAGAGCAGGGTTTTAATAGCCCTGGGGTAGCTTGCAGAGTGACGGTTAATAGCACCGGGGTAGCTGTAGGAGCAAGTTTTACACACCCCATCAAAAGGAATAGAGAGGGGTTTAATAAAACCAGGGTAGTTTGAAAAGGGGGATTTAATCAACCAACAGTAGCACACAGAGCAGGGTTTTAATTGCTACAGGGTAGCTTGCAGAGTGAGGGTTGATTGCACCAGGGTAGCTTGCAGAGTGAGGGTTGATTGCCCTCACTCATTAGCAGTGTTAGTGCTGTAATGTTAATGCTGTGGACATTAGTGTTTTAGTCATTTTATTTTTGTTGGTACATTCTTGTTTCTCTGTAGTTTCGACTATGCCCATTGGGCCGTTTACTGGATGGACATGGAACATGAACACTATCATTTCCATATGAAGTCATATTTAGTCACACACAAAGCCACCTTCTTCAGTACAGCAGTATACAGTGTTAACCTCATACCACCAAACACTACTGCGTGTTATTGATAATTATGTTTAAATCATCCTCAGGTCCCACGGTCCATAAACATCAGTACTCCGGCCATGCAGTGACGGACATTAACCTGGACAACGTGTGCAAGAAAGGAAACACGCTCCTGTGGGACCTGGTACAGGATGAGGATGCCGTGAGTGTTCACGTACTTTACGCTGTGAAATGGAGGGATGAAGGGTTATAGAGTGATGGAGTAATGAAGAAAAACTACAACTTGGAGACTACAACATTTTCTTTATAGACCCTAATTGAGATTAAAATGCTAACGTACTTGAGAGTTAATGCAATATAACAACAGACCGTTACTTGTGCTTTCTGTGTAAGCATTTGGTTAATGGAAGTCTTTCATTCCCAGATTTTCATCGTAGCTTTAGGACGTAGTTTTGTTAAATCCCCTCTTTATTTCTGCATGTTGGCCAGATCCACTTGTCGGAGGGGTTGATAAATGAGGCAGAGAAGTTGCTGTGTTCGCTGGTGTGCTGGTTCACAGATCGACAGATCCGCATGCGCTTCATTGAGGGCTGCCTGGAAAACCTTGCACATCACCGGTGAGGCTAAGGACTATTCTGAATTAATTGTATTTCATCATCTTACAGACTGTGTACCTGTGGTATTTATTTCTATGATAAACCAAGCCTTGGTTAATGGTCTTTGAGCCATATTCTGCCTGTTTGTTGTCATTTTTTCTGACTTTTTAAAGAGCCCATCTCATGGAAAATGGATTAGACCTTTAATTTATGTGAACTTTTCTATGCACTTTAAGAATATACTGTTCACAGCCAGTTTTGTATTCTTCAACCAAAATATCCCCAACTTAATTTCTCTGTGTCTCAGGTCTGTGGTGGTGTCTCTGCGTTTGCTGCCAAAGCTTTTCGGGACCTTCCAGCAGTTTGGCTCCAGCTACGATACTCACTGGATCACTATGTAAGAGCGATCTCTCATTTGCTGTGATGTCGAATAAAGGAACAACTAAAGAGCAAGCTATTAACATTAACTTAGTTGGTTGGACAATGTGTCGAATCTGTTGTTTCACAACACTTTCTGAAGTTTAATAAACTGGAACTGTAAAAGATCATATTTAAACTCATATTTAAACTCAAACTTAAAATCTGTGATAACAATCATTAATTAAAAACAAAAGAATTTGTTTTCTTTTTTGTAACAAATCAAGCAGATGGACAGTGAGGTCCTGATTGAAAGATGGCACACTCAAAACTTGGGAAAAAAAACGTTATAAAAATATGACCTCATTACGCTCCCCTGTTCACTGTTAATGCTAGAAATTCACAGGGGCAATCTGCTGGCACCCATATACATTACACAGTTTAAAACGCCTGATGTGGTGGTGATGATTGTGTGTGTTGCAGGTGGGCTGAGAAGGAGCTGCACATGATGAAGCTGTTCTTTGAGGATCTTCTGCACTACATCCAGGAAGTGAGGGAACAGAGGCACAAGTTTGCTCTGTGAGTACACCACAATGCTTTCTCCTTATTCAGTTTGTGATGCTGTTTTTACATGTGAAACATGTGATGGAACTTAGTCACACACTCACTCATGCATTCACAACCTCGTTGAGGTTTAACAACATTTTTTTTTAAATGGAGTTGTGTATCTGTTTGGGTTTGAAGAGGGTTGACTGAACCTAGCGTCATGATGAAAGTGTGAGCTCTGTAGCTTCATAGGCTACAGACATTACCAAGTTGTATTTGCTCTAATCAGTTATTTTATTTATTTATTTATTTATTTATTTTTGCCTTGTGACACCTGATGTTTTCATCAAATCAGATTAACATTCACATATGGTCTTAGATCGGATAGGTTCATTGGCATGTGTCATGAATGTGAACCATCAGATCAGTTTTCGCAAGTCTTTTTGCCTATACACATACGATTAGTGCTGTCCTCATCAGCAAGCACCAGCAGTGACATGCAGGCTGCCACAAATGGCCCACTGCTTCTTACAGAGTGCACTGCACAGGTGATGAAACTGTGGACTCTGCACCAAAATACTGCACTGAGTTATGGAACAGGAGCTGGGCAGGTGAAAGCTAAATATAAATGGCTTTGTGTTAGACATGTTGCTCAGTTCTTGGGTGTAGAAGCTATTTATTAAGGACCTACATCAAGCACTACATAGGGCTTAAGGACGCATTTGGGACAGAGCCACATAAACACATCACTGTGCACATGTCTCTTTATCAGGGGCAGGTTTTGACCACAGTATAGACAAATGAACATGGCCATATTGACTAGAAAGTAACTGATTTGTGTGTGTGCACATCAGGTACAGTCACAGTGCGGAGGTTCAGGTGCGACTGCAGTTCCTCACCTGTGTTTTCTCCACACTGGGATCACCAGATCACTTCAGTAAGTCAGTCTGTCTCACTTTATTCCTTTCTGCCTGTCTCACTCTGGCTTCGTTGCCAATTTGATCATTTTAAAATGGATAAATCTATGATGGGACTTTGTAGTGAACATTTAGATGTGAAGCGCCACATGGAGCTTGACTGTAATTCACTAACATTTAGCTATTGCACCACTAGGGGTGCTATTTCTCACAGTTTTTTCAAAATTTTCAAAGTTGGGAAATTTACCATGGGGAATTAACAGTAACAAAATCGGAATATTCAAATCTAAAGGTGAGAAACTTATATATACCAAAATTGCAACGCTGCTCCTCAGTCCAAGGCACATGGGACATTACACACTGAAGGGCTCCTCAGACCTGACACTCACCACTACAGAAAGCACACATTTAGGTTCAAAATATTTTTATTGGCAGTAATAGCACTGGAACATTTAAGCAACTATTAAATCAAGGTGTAATCTCACAGTTGCTTACTTGTAAATCAGAAAAGCTTATTGAGCCATTTACATTTAAGAGACTAGTTGACCGAGGTTAGCTTACCAAGACTAGCATAGGCTAGCTACGTATATGTTTTGCCTCAACCGATTTCTGTAACCAATAATTAATACTTATTAATTATTTGTTTGGACATGGAGGATACTGAGATTCAGGAAAAAGCCTGAAACAATTAAAGCAAAAATGCAGAAGCCAGGCTTTAGAAGCTTGTGGGAAAATACCTTTATTTGATTTAATGTTAAATTTGGTCTTTTTTCATTGTTTTTGATTGAACTTTTTATTATAAATTCTTAATTCTTTCATTGAGCAAAGTTCTGCTTGCACCTAACTGTGTCATAGTTATTTGTATTGTTAAAAAAACGGTACGTTGATGATAGTGTATGATAAAATTTATAAATTATACATTATTTTCTATTAATTCCAATAAATTCCCAAAATTTCCTTGGAAAGTTTACATTTTGGAATGTTTCCAAAGTTCCCAAGCTAATTTACTGGAACTTTATCAGAATTTCTCCACCCCTTTGCAACACTATACTTAACTCACATTTGGGGACATGCTTTGTGCTTCACATCAGTGACAATTTGTCACTTTATATGTATCCAATTTACAGTAAAGCCTTATTTCCAAGAAGTTCTCTGAAATTCTGCTGTAAACTAACCCCCCCCCCCACCCCCCCAAATCACAACACCTAGAATGTGTAACATCACCAGTTTAAAAGGTGCCTGCCCTAAGAGAGGTTTCTTGTAAATGTTGTTTTTGTGTTGAAGGTCCGGATCGTGTTGTTAACTGTGGTGTGATTCTGTGTGTTACAGGGTTGAGTCTGGAGCAGGTGGATATCCTGTGGCACTGTCTGGTGGAGGACTCGGAATGTTACGATGACGCTCTGCACTGGTTTCTGAATCAGGTTCGCAGCAAAGATCAGCACGCCATGGGCATGGAGACCTACAAACACCTGTTTCTCGAGAAGGTAAGGAGACGGCTCGCCTGGCATTTCAGGAGATAATTCAGAATAAATCCTTTACTATGCAAACTTACATTTACTGTGCTGCTGTTGTAAATAATTATTTTCCTTGTTTCTTACTTTCTCATCACTCATCCTCTTTCATGTATCCTGTTCTCTCCCACACACTCTGCATTTCTCCTCTTTCTATCTCTCTCCTAATGTTGCCCCATCCCTTATTCTACCTCCTTCTGTTTTGCTTTTCTCTTTCTTTTCTCTTCCTTCCTATTTCTCTCTCCCTCGTTCTAGATGCCCCAGTTGAAGCCTGAGACCATCAGTATGACAGGGTTAAATCTCTTTCAGCACCTCTGTAATTTGGCTCGACTGGCCACCAGCGCCTACGACAGCAACTCCAACTGTGAGGTACAAACATAGCACCGCTCCATCATTCCTCCTGCTCAGAGGAAATAAACCATAGATAAATAAAGTCTTTATTTTTAATATGCCCATTTTCTGTGGTGTATTGAGTAAAGCAGTTGTTATCCCTTTCTTTTTACTGCTGCTTCTCTCTCTCTCTTTCTCTCAATTTCTTTCTCTGTTTGTAGTTGTGTGGTATGGACCAGTTGTGGGGGATTGCTCTCAGGGCTCAGTCTGCTGACATCAGCCGAGCAGCAATTCAGTACATCAACTCCTACTACATCAATGGTCAGTTACACCAGGAGTACAGCACTGTCCGTTACACATTCACTACATCACCAGTCAGTTACACCAGGAGATGAACACTGCCTGTAACTCATTCAGTACATCAGCTCCTACTATATTAGCCAGTCAGTGAGTTACGCCAGCAGAACAACACAGCTTGACTTTGGTGTCCTCAGCCTGAGGTTGCACATTACGGTTAATTTAATATTTATTACAGTGCATAATACTGTCTGAAATGGTTTACCTGGATAGTAGTGATTTATTTGTCCTGTGTTTATATCCTGTTCAAACTGTGTTATTCCTCTCAGGTAAGACAGGCCTGGAGAAGGAGCAGGAGTTCATCAGTAAATGTATGGAGAGTTTGATGATGGCGTCGGCTAATCTGGAGAAGGAGCCACACTCCAGTCTTACCATTATCGAGAGGGGGCTACTCATGCTCAAAACACACCTGGAGGCCTTTAGACGCAGGTAAACCCATATCATTCATCCCCAGATTTGTGGAGATCTGTGTTAAATTAGTTGGTTGGTTTATTGTTTGAATGAAGGAAAACGAGAACCTCATTCTGTCCACTCCTGTGTCTGTAACTAAATACACTTAACTATACAGGAGAGTCTGTACAGTAGTGTTGAATATCAGCAACTGAATGCAGTTAAATCTGATTAGTCATGAATAGCTACACAGACTGGCACTGTGTTCTTGTTTACTTTGTTTGTGGATTTATATTGAGATTTTTAGTAAAGCTTACTTTAACACTCAACCCTAACCCTAGCAAAAACTAATTAAACTCACTGTAAAATCTGACAGTTTGAAAATAATTTTACATTTTTGTCTATAATGAATATCTTTGTCTTTGAACATTTGATGACCCTCGGAAGTTCTTTTGCTGTTGGCTTACAGTTCGGTACCTGCAGCTAATAACCAGACAACAATAAGGCCTCTGCTAAAAACTCACAATGCCATAGACTTTATTGAGAAACTTGGTTGAGACACAAGAAGCTGCTGGTAAATATATTAATGTCTCCAGTCTTTTCTCTCTCTGTTGTCGCCAGGTTTGCGTACCACCTGCGTCAGTGGCAGATTGAAGGGGCTGGAATCAGCAGTCACCTGAAAGCACTCAGTGATAAACAGTCTCTGCCCCTGAGGATTGTCTGTCAACCCGCCGGCCTGCCTGACAAGGTAAGGCTCCGTCATGGCCTCCTAAAATGGAGCTGTCTCTGGAAAAGGAATGGGTTTAATTTATTTCCACTCTTGAATCAGCCACTCCCACTTTTCCAGCTGCTGCTAACACAATGCCGATGGGCAGCTTGGAGCAGAACAGTCTGCTCACATCTGTAACGTTATCCAACAAATGCACACGTTGGCCATCACAGCGCTAAGTGATGGGGAGGGCAGAAGGGAGGTCTATCTTAACTATCCAGAGAGTGAGAAAAGATTCAGAGGGCTGAGGAATCATGAAGGATCAAATTATCTGTTGTCCAATGATCAAACCAAGCAGAGAGAGTACACTATTGGTGCTTTTCCACCGCATGGGTCCAGCTCTACATAGCTCAGCATGCTTAATGCTTGTCGCTTTTCCATTAGCACAGCTCCCCCAGGAATTGGAGATGGTGATGGCAAAACCCCATCTCTAACCGGAATCGCTGGCTTTAAAATCACAACAACAACGGCGGCGGTAAAGTTAGGCGCTGTTTACTCAAGACGTATTCGAGTGATATTTTTGCGTGTTGTTTTAGTTTTTTGGACTAAACACGGCTCCGCGCCCCAGTTCTCACAGATTAGTTTTACTTGCGACACGTTCGGCTTTCACTGGAAATGTTTATTGGCCCAAGGAGCATGTAAATCTCTTCAAAACACCTCAAGGTACAGTTACAAGCTGCCGTTGTGAGTCTGATAAAAATAAATGTGAAAGCTGCTGTAACTTTACAAGTAGCGGTTTGTGCTGGATTTGAATGAGCTCTGCATTTAATGGCGATAGACTGGTCTCTCTGGCCAATCAGCGCTCTGCAGGGTTTACATGTAACCATTTGGCACCTACTCAGCACGGTTGGAACCTAGAGTGAACTGGGACTGAAAACTTACCCGGTTCCAGGGACCAGATTTGGCCAGTGGAAAAGCAAAAGAGCTGTGTCGAATAGGTTCCATGTAGTAATGGCTAAGGTTGATGTTTTCTGCTTTTCTGTTTTAGATGACAATAGAGATGTACCCCAGTGACCAGGTGGCAGATTTGAGAGCAGAAGTGACCCACTGGTACGAGAACCTACAGAAAGATCAGATCAGCCAGCAGGCTCAGCTCCAGGAGTTCAACCAAAACACACGCCAGCAAGAGTTCCCAGGTACACAAACACTACCGTATTTATACACTCGCTTGATCTTAAGAATGCATGCTTGACACATTCACTTCTAGCCTTGAGTCAGTGTATGTGTGTTTCTCCCCCCAACACAGGTGGTCTTATGGGTCCAGTGCGGATGATCTCTTCAGGTCATGAACTGACCACAGACTATGATGAGAAAACTCTGCATGAGCTTGGCTTCAAGGACATGCAGGTAAACCTTTTTATATCACTTAATGTTTTCATTAATTAACACATATACAGTTATTTTGAAGATATATTTGATGTCTAATGCCCACAATGCCTCATCTCAAAGTAGTGATTACATCTTAAGGCAGACAGATTGATAAGAGATTAATCTAATAAATAATTACAGTATTTTAAGTATCATTTCATTACTCAGTGTTCCCAAAACGCTTCAACATACAACCAAAATACAATGTTCAAAAACTACATTTTGAAATCTGGATTATATTTTATTTAAAGGAACACTAGGTAATATATTTACCCTCCAAATTACAGCTTCAAAATCATTGTGATGCTTCACTGACCTGTAATAGAGAGAATAGAGCCTCTGTTGTCTTTACTGTGGGCTCAGCACTGCAGGAACTGCACTATGTAACTTGAGGAGGGGCATAGGAAACCACCCCCCCCCCCTCCCCTCTGACTTCAGCAGAGTGCTGTCAAAATGAATTACACTGGGGGGGTCCCAGGAGCAAAAAACCCACAAAATCTTAGTGTTCCTTTACATTATAATCTTTTCATTGATTCTTAGATATAAAGCATCTCATGGAACTGGCTTGTAAGAGAGACATTTTGAGACTAACACATGTTCCTAGTTTGATATTCATTTTCTCTCTCTCTCTCTCTCTCTCTCTCTCTCTCTCTCTCTCTGTGTCTGTCTGTCTGTCTGTAGATGGTGTTTGTGTCTCTGGGAGCTCCTCGCAGAGAAAGGAAAGGAGAGGGAGTCCAGTTACCTGCGTCATGTCTGCCTCCTCCTCAGAAGGAGCACATCCCCATGCTGCTGCTGCTTCAGGAGCCTCACCTCACCACCCTCTTCGACCTGCTGGAGATGCTTGCCTGCTTTAAAGCTCCTGGCCCAGACCGCCAGGACCGCCCACAACATGCCTCACAGGTAAACTACTACATACTGTTATGAATATTAATGAACATAATTATATTGCACGACTATAACAGGAGCAGTAAACATTTTGACATACTGCATCTCATAGTATCGCTTCTCATTGGTCCTTATAATTAACGGCAGTTTTCTAAACCTGTTCGACAATTCGAGGGGAGCCACGCAGTCCTCTTCCTCATGTCTCTCTCCATTTCTCAAGTGAACTGACCACACTGTGCTCTCTCTTTCTATCAACATAACTGACTTCATAATCGTTATCACGGATTCTGATTTATTTATTACTAACTGAACACAGCTCTGGATAGAAGCATCACTGAGTTTCCTTTGCCCCTTTTATAGAGTGTCCGGTGTGAGGATCTGCACCTTCACGCTGAGAATCTGTCTCGGCGAGTGTGGGAGCTGCTCATGCTCCTGCCGACATGTCCCAACATGCTCCAGGCTTTCCAGAACATCTCTGATGATACGGTGAGTCATGTGACCCCAGACACACCACTTTAGGTTCAGCTGTTACTTTAAAGAACGGAAAACCCTTTCACTAAGATGTTACTTTCCTTTCTGTATGTTAATTTAAAACATTTTTTTAGGGCTCTGATGGCCTTTGCTGGAAGGATCTACTGAGGATAAAGTCTCCTCATAAGCTGCTGTATGCTCTGGAAATCATTGAAGCTCTGGGAAAACCAAACCGGAGAATACACAGAGAGTCTACGGTACAGAAACACACACTTCCTACACAAACATGCATGAAGTCAGTATTAGTCACACGCTAGTCCTTCATTTTACTGTTTATAATATAGAAAATTTAATGGTTAACTTGATGCATTTTTTTTATGCCACTGACAATTTACCTGCCAGTACTTAATATATGTAACTTATATAAATGTGTCTGTGTTTCAGGGCAGTTACAGTGACCTTTATCCTGACTCTGACGACTCCAGTGAAGACCAGATTGAGAACAGCAAAAACACATGGAGCTGCAAGGTGCCATGAACAAACACACTCTCTCTCTCTCTCTCTCTCTCACACTCACACTCACACTCACACTCACACACACACATGTCTCCCTCAGGTTTAAATGAACTGTGGTATACGTAGGCTGTAGCATTGTTAGCAAATAGCCTTTATAACAAACCATACAAGAATGCAGCTGTGTAGCTCTGACTGGTTATTCTCTCAAACAGTAACTAAACACTTTTACTCTTTTGGTCTGTAGTTTGTGGCGTCTGGAGGTCTTCAGCTGCTGTTGGAGATTTTTAACTCTGCCATTCTGGAGCCCAAAGAACACGAGTCCTGGACTGTGGTCAGTCTTCACCTTCTCACATGTTGATCACCTGTTTTCCCACTAGTTTGTCATGTTTGCTTTTAAATTCTCTTAAGGTATATATGAGAGAGCTGAATTATTATTCGCCTTCATTTTGTCTTTCCTCTCTTTGCTGTAGTGGTTGCTGGACTGCCTGGCTTGCCTGCTGAAGCTGATTTGTCAGTTTGCGGTGGATCCAGCAGATTTAGATCTAGCATATCACGACGTCTTTGCCTGGTCTGGCCTGACGGACACGCAGAGGAAGAGAGCATGGCCTGGGAAATCCCGTAAAGGAGCAGGGGAACATGGGAAAGGGCTGCACATACCACGGCTTACTGAGGTAGGACAATGGTCTCTGAACAATCTGGTGTTAACGCTGGTACCGAATGTCACAGCAAAAGAAAATTTTTTTATTTGATTTTATATTTGACTTTCCCAACCCCCAGATGAGCAAACATTTACACAACATCAACTAAAAGTAAAACTGACTGGTGTAGATGATTAATGTTTATATAAAATCAATATAACCCAATATTTAATCTTTCCAGGTGTACCTCAGTCTCGTCCAAGGCACCAACCTCATCCAGCGGCTCATCAATGTGGCCTACACTTATGACAACCTGGCACACAGGTAAAAACACACACACACACACACACGTAAAGAAGAAAATACAGAGAGGACACACATCCACAGAAAATATCACATGATAACTTAATTATTTTGTGATGTTTCTCACAGAGTGCTGAAAGCTCAGTCAGATCATCGATCTCGCCATGAAGGTATGAATACAATATAACTGACCAGACTGTGTACTGGCAGGGCCCTAGTTTTCATAGTAGTATATTATTGAATTTATATTAGATCTGCTTTGTGACCTTCACTTAATTGTTTGTTACTTGTTTGTATTTTTATAGTGACCCATTACTCTATGTGGTTGTTGGTGAGTTGGGCTCATTGCTGCTCTACAGTGAAGTCCAGCCTGGCCGACAGTGACCATCTCCAAGACTGGCTGAAAAAACTCACGCTGCTCATACCTGAGGTACAGTGCACAGAAAGAAGAAACGGTTTAATATGCAAAGTAGCAGTCTGCAGCCTTTAGACTTGTGGTGGTTTACAGTTAAGAAACCTGTTCCTTCACTTATGAAACTCTTAGTTTTAAGTGGTACTGTATGTACACGGAAAACTCTTTTATTCAGTGTGTTTGTTCCCTACATTTGTTAAGGATTGTTTATGTATGAACATATTAATTAAGTTGTTCTTGATTGTTGCTGTTGTTTTTCTCTCTGTGTTGCAGCCTGCAGTACGTCACGAGGCATGCAATGGTCTGTATAAGTTGTCTCTGTCAGGGCTGGAGGGAGGGGAGTCCATTAACAGATCATTTCTGCTGCTTGCAGCGTCAACACTCCTCAAATTCCTGCCAGACGCACAGGCTCTGAAACCGCTCAGAGTGAGTTTATGCACCAGGCTGGTCAAAGTAATGAGTTGGATTATTTGTTTAATTAATCACATTTGTTAAAAACTTGACCCTAAAGCAGTGTTTCTCTTTTCATTTTTTGCATTTTATTAAACCTGATTTTGTGCGTGCGTACGCAGCTGGAGGACTATGAAGAAGAGGCTGTGTTACGCTCTGGTTGTAAAGAGTATTTCTGGCTGCTGTGTAAACTCATCGATAACATCCATGTCAAAGACGCCAGTCAGACCACACTGCTGGACCTGGACGCTCTGGCCCGACACCTAGCGGACTGCATACGCAGGTAAGAAACACACACAGCACTTTAAAACACAAGGGTCCAACTGATAAATTGATTCTCTGATGTTAAATACATGTAATCATGGATGTGCAGGGTTTGTATAGTGTAATGCCCCTGCACAGTGCAAACTGTGGTTCTATTCCCTGCTTGGGCAGGAGCACTACACTACTACAAGTCCTTGGACAAGACGCCTAACATGGATTACACTAATATCCTGATTGATCTCCACAGAATGCCCACAGAAGCTCGTTTTATTATTATTATTATTTGGGGACATAAATTAATATATAAATTAAATTAATTGTTCTCTCTCTCTCTCTCTCTCTCTAGTCGTGAGATTTTGGATCAGCAGGATGGAGCAGTAGAAGACGATGGTCTGACCGGTCTGCTTAGGCTCGCCACCAGTGTTCTGAAGCACAAGCCTCCTTTTAAATTCTGTCGCGAGGGTCAGGAGTTTCTGAGGGACATCCATGACGTGCTCTTCCTGCTGCCCAGTCTGAAGGACAGACAACAGCCCAAGTGTAAGAGCCATGCTGCCCGGGCCGCAGCCTACGACCTGCTGGTGGAGATGGTGAAGGGCTCAGTGGAGAACTACAGACTGCTGCACAACTGGGTCATGGCCCAGCACATGCAAGGTGAGAACACAGCGTAAACGTGTACACACTCAGGACGTAAACAGTCACAGACAGGTGGTTGTTGTTGTTCACTGCTGTTTTTCTCCCTGTAGCCTCTCACGCTCCTTACAAGTGGGATTACTGGCCTCATGATGACGTCCGAGCCGAATGTCGCTTTGTGGGTTTGACCAATTTGGGGGCTACCTGTTACCTGGCCTCAACTATACAGCAGCTGTATATGATCCCAGAGGCCAGACAGGCTGTATTTACTGCTAAAGTGAGTACACACACACATACACAGACAGTGCATTATAAAATCAACTGCTGCTACAATTAGAATCAGTAAGTTTCACACACTCATTTATAAACTCCTTAAATTCATTATTTATTCCTTTTTCTTAATGCAGTATTCAGAAGAGATTAAGCATAAAACCACCCTCCTGGAGCTGCAGAAGATGTTCACCTACCTTATGGTGAGTTCCTCAGAGACAAACCTTAATTTATGTACGTTACATAATACAGATGTTCATGGATTTGTTTCTTGCCTTCATCCATTATCTTTTTCTCTGTTTGTGTAGGAGAGTGAGAGGAAGGCTTATAACCCTCGTCCTTTCTGTAAAACCTACACGATGGACAAGCAGCCGCTCAACACCGGAGAGCAGAAGGACATGACTGAGTTCTTCACTGACCTCATCACCAAAATAGAGGAGATGTCGCTAGACCTGGTAAGCCTCATTGACCCAGGAGTATGACCCAAGGGCTCTTTTTGCTTCAGGGACGTCTTCCAAGTTGGGGATTGAACCCCTGTTGCTGGAGGAGAGCAGTGGAATTGTGGGTTTAAAAAAATAAAACAAACTCAAGCAATTTACATCCAATTCATGATGCTGCTTCTCTTTTGCAGAAAAATACAGTGAAAACACTCTTTGGAGGAGTCATCACCAACAATGTGGTCTCCCTGGTCAGTAAACCATCAGTTTTCCTTTGAAACTGTACACTGTGTGTGTGTGTGTGTGTGTGTGTGTGTGTGTGTGTGTGTGTGTGTGTGTGTGTGTGTGTGTGTGTGTGTGTGTGTGTGTGTGTGTGTGTGTGTGTGTGTGTGTGTGTGTGTGTGTAAACTCAGTCTCTCTCTCTGTGTAGGACTGCGATCATGTGAGTCAAACCGCAGAGGAGTTTTACACTGTGAGGTGTCAGGTGGCAGACATGAAGAACATCTATGTGAGTGACACACCAATTAAATGCTTTCTAAAAATCCACTTAAAGAGGTCATACACTTAAAACTGATGATCTGGAGCTCCTACAAACCCACCCACTGTGAACAGCCCAAAAAACATGGAATAAAACGAGTCACTTATTTTTTTTTTTTTTTTTTTTTTTTTTTTTTTTTGCTAAATTTCTGATGTCAAGTGCAGAGACTTTAGAGTTCTCTCTTCTCCTCGTTGGAGTGTCTCCACTCACAGCACAGGACCCACGTTTATGTGAGAGAGAAAAAGACGAGGTTAAACTGAAGTAAAAGAAAATGTGAAGCATTGTGAAATTAAAATAAAAACCCTCTGCTTAGGCGGACAGCTGACTGGTTTGTTTAATTTCAGTGTGTGGGTTGGTGGGCTCCAGATCCTGAAATTAATGTGCCATTATGTATTGAACGAGTGCTTTTTAAAAAAAATTTTATATTTTCCACTGTGCTCCCTGGAACCTTTCCTTGTAAAAAATTAAATACTGTTATTTTTACTTTATTTTTAAAAAGCTGGACTAACTTTCTCTTTGTATCTGTGTAGGAGTCTCTGGATGAAGTGACTATTAAAGACACTCTGGAGGGAGACAACATGTACACCTGCTCTCAGTGTGGGAAGAAAGTGCGGGCTGAAAAACGGTAAAGCCGCTTAATCCTTTCTAGAACATCGTCAAAAAAAAAGACTTTATTGACTGAAATAATTTTAAACAGTTTCATGAGACACATCTCGTGTATACTGGTGATTATTATTTAAAATATTTGTTGGTTCCTTATTGTAAATATGCACCATGCATCAGAGGCCATTTTTCCCTAATATCCACCCATTGTAATGCAGAGCGTGTTTTAAGAAGCTTCCACGGATCCTGAGCTTCAACACGATGCGCTACACCTTCAACATGGTGACGATGATGAAGGAGAAGGTGAACACACACTTCTCCTTCCCTCTGCGTCTCGATATGACACCCTACACTGAGGACTTCCTCATGGCCAAAGGCGACAGGAAGGAGGGTAATGCTCCAGTTTCATTCACTCAGTTTTAGCAGACAGTTTGGAGTATGAACATCCAAGCAGGAGCAGTCAGGGTTAAGTGTCTTTCAGAAATAACACATCAGAGGATTTCATGGTTTCAGGGTTCATCAAAAATGTTTTCTCTTTATTCATATGGAAAACTTTAATGGTACAGAGCAATTTTTTATGGTATGGTTCTGTACTAATGTTCAGCCCTGAAATAGGTTTGATGAAGTTTGCTTGTGTTAGGATATATAGTACATTTCATACAAATATCTATTTTAGTAAATTCAAATTCATACAGTGAGTCTGTCTCGCCCTGCAAAGGACTGGCGCCCCCTCCAGGGTGTGTCCTGCTTTGCGCCCAGTGATTCCTGGTATATCTGCAGTCTGTGTGCTGTGGAGGTGGTCAGTAAATGTTTGAGTTGTGTCTTGTCAGGTTTCCGTGACAGTGGCGAGGGAAAAGCAGCGGAGAGTTACGAGTATGATCTGATCGGAGTCACGGTGCACACAGGCACAGCAGACGGAGGGCATTACTACAGCTTCATCCGAGACATCATCAACCCCCACGCGTACCGCAACAACAAGTGGTGAGCAAGAGGACGAGTCGGAGAACTCTTTCTTCATTTAATTATTTAAAATAAAACTTGACATCTTTTTAAAGTCATTCAGCTTACAGGAGTCTGACTCCACCCATTCTCTGTGGAGTGTTGTTCCAGCACAATATTAGAAGACCATTGTTTGATCTCGCAGTGATTTTTCATAGCGGTGTCATTTCCCATTTCCCGTCTCAGGTACCTGTTTAACGACGCCGAGGTGAAACCCTTCGATTCGGCGCAGCTTGCGTCAGAGTGTTTTGGAGGAGAAATGACGGTACGGCATCACTGTTATGAGAAGCAAAAGCACTACATAACACAGCGTTGGTGTGTTTACCTCAAACTATGCAGTGCTCCTAAGCGCAACCTATATTCTCAGCTTTATAACTCATGAATGCCTGTAGGCATCTGTGTGATCCATATACCGTTTTAAAAAACGCAGATCCTACCGTTTCTAAAAATAACATTCTCATCGCAGTGCTGTGAAGCTTCTGGGAGTAATCCAGTGTGAAAAAACACCTAAAAAAACAATGCTCTCATAATTAATAGTACTGTAATCATAACTGAGCTCCCTGCTCAAAGACACGAACGATGGTGTTTACTTTCAGTTTCGTTTTGAGCCACATGACGACAACCCATACTGTCTCTGGGCGGAAAAACGAGGGTCATCAGCAAAAACATAATCCCATTAATGATTTATAGTGTTTCAAATTTTTTGTAGGAGGTGTCACATCAAATAATATTTTTAAAAGATTATTATAATAATAATAATAATTACTATTATAAGCAGCTGAGTGAATTGCCAATGTATTGGTTCAATATCCATTATTGGCCCTGAACTAAATTCCTGAAAGTCTGGGCCTGCTCTGACTGTCAGAGTTTTATGAGTCATACATCCTAGAGCTTAGAATATCAAGAAAAATAAGTCAGTGTGATGCTACTAATATGTATTGTCACAGTAATATGCCTTGTAATAAATTATTATCAAAAATGCTTATGTTTTCAACTAACAGACACCACAGATTAACAATTTGTGCGAGGATATCAGGTAATAGAATATGTTTTGAAGGCTGTACATTGAAATGTAAATGAAAAAAAACACACACTCTTGGTAAAATATTGGTCAAAACATGGCCAGTTTCAAGAAAATATCAAATATCAGTTAGCATTTAAACCTCAAGTGATTATATATTTGAGTAGCCAAGGGTCTTTAGAAAAGAAAACAGCATATTGAATATGGCTATGTCACATAATTACTATTTAAATGCATAAATGCAAAGAGGCACGGAATCCTATATAGGTAGAGTTCTAGGGGTTAAAGGAACACTAAGAAAGATTGATTTTTTTTTTTTTTCTTTTTTACTCCTGGGGCTCCCCCTAGTGCAATTCCTTTGCACAGCACTGTACTGAAATCATTAGGGAGGGGAGATAGGGCGTGGTTTCCTACCCTCCACAACAAGTTACATAGTGCAGTTCTGAGCCCAGGTTAGCAATGACAGAGGCTCCGTTCTCCCTATTACAGCTCAGCGAAGCAACAAAATGATTTTAAAGCTGTAATTTTAAATTAAAAATATAACGTAGTGTTCCTAGAACTCCCAAGGACTAAGAGACATCATCACTGTTCATGGTTTCATTTTAATGTGTTTTTCCTTTTATTAATCTGAAATGTTGCATAATTGCTTTAAAATATTTTAGTTATGTTTGTTGTATAAATTCTTTCATCGTAGACCAAGACCTATGATTCTGTGACAGACAAGTTCATGGATTTCTCCTTTGAAAAGGTAAGTCTCTGCCAGCCCAGACTTTTCTCCTTTCCTATTTATTTTTTCTTTACTGTGTTACAAAGGTTTTGCAGTATTTCCCTTCTTTGTCTCAGCTCACAGCCTGTTAATGTGCAGCACTCGTTGGTTGGGAGGTCCACCTTCAGTGTCTCACAGCACAGTGTCTCACAGCACAGTGTCTCGGTGTCTCACAGCACAGTGTCTCGGTTTCTCACAGCACAGTGTCTCGGTGTCTCACAGCACAGTGTCTCGGTGTCTCACAGCACAGTGTCTCGGTGTCTCACAGCACAGTGTCTCGGTGTCTCACAGCACAGTGTCTCGGTGTCTCACAGCACAGTGTCTCGGTGTCTCACAGCACAGTGTCTCGGTGTCTCACAGCACAGTGTCTCGGTGTCTCACAGCACAGTGTCTCGGTGTCTCACAGCACAGTGTCTCGGTGTCTCACAGCACAGTGTCTCGGTGTGTCATTTTCTGTTACACTGATGGTAAGTCTAATATTGTAAGTGCTGTTTTAGCTTTGAACGTTCTCCACAAGGGGGGACTGTTAACATTCATGTAGTTTTTACTGTGTCACGTTTAGCAAACACGTTCTCCACAGTGGGGTGCTATTAACATTTCTTTGATACTCTTACTGTAGCACTTTGGTGCTGCTTCAAAGTGGTGCTTCACTGTGATACAGTGGGTTTGTGGTAATATCATGTCACTAATAACTCTCTTTCTCTCTCAGACACACAGTGCCTATATGTTATTCTATAAGAGAGTGGAGCCAGAGGAGGAGAATGGGAAGGATTTCCGTTTTGATGTTTCTCCTGATCTGCTGGAGGTACACACACAACATTTTGGCATTATTTACGTATTCTTTGTTACTTCAACCATTGGTCTGTAGTGCTTTGGGTTTAAGCTTTATAAATGGATGATTTATAGTTATTATAATAATAATGTGTTCCTCTTCTGCAGTAGGGGCCAGTAAGGGTCACCAATATGACACTGTTAAAAATAAATAAATAAAATTAAATAATTTTTTGTTTTCCCATTGTTATTAAATGTACCACTGTTGTTTTACAGCTGGCTATTGTTCATATTGGCACCTGTATATTGTCTATATAAACTGATGTCATTACTGTAGCCATATCACACATTTTAACCTTGGTTACTCCCTGTTTTCTGGCAGCAAATCCAGCATTTTTTTTAGTTTGTCTTAATTCACTCCCTTTCAACATTTTACTCCCACAGTGGATCTGGCATGATAACATGCAGTTTCTTCAGGACAAGAACATTTTCGAGCATACCTACTTTGGGTGAGTTTTTTTTATTCAGGTGTCTCCTGTAAATACAACACATCCCCAAAACACTTCTGCTGTCGTTGTACAGGTACAATGTCTTTATTACAGTCATCTTACTCTCTCTCTCTTCTGTCTTTCTCTAGTTTTATGTGGCAGCTGTGTAGCAGTATTCCCAGCACTTTACCAGACCCCAAAGCCATCTCACTCATGACTGCCAAGGTAATATTAATAATGCCCACATTTATTATATCGCATGCTCTTCCACTATTTATTGAAGTGGAGTTTTGTGTGTTGTTTATGTCTGTTTTTTTCCCAGAATGCTAATGGTTATCCTTTTGTTCCCTGTTCCAGCTTAGCACATCCTTCGTCCTAGAAACCTTCATTCACTCAAAAGAGAAGGTGAGATGCAAATAACATCAAGCACACAAGTCACTATAATGAAAGAGTGATGACCATCGCTCTACACTGCGAAATTAATTATTCAATTACTGAAATAACAGTGTATAATCATATACAGACTGGGAAATAGACCACTAACAGAAAATAAGATGTGCATAATGTAAGTTAAGATTAAGTTAAGCACTGCTAATCACTGCTAATAGATTACACTCTTTGATAGCCATGTCACCATTCATTAGACCCCTGAACTAGTTGCTCCTCAAATATAACACGCCTGGGAACTGAGGAACAGTTCACTTTCTAATTGTTTGATTTGGTTTACAGCCCACGATGCTGCAATGGATTGAGCTTCTCACCAAACAGTTCAACAACAGCCAAGCAGCGTGTGAGGTAAAGATTTTTGTATTAAACTAGACTTATTGGTGCATAAAAAGTCAGCTCAGCCTGGTTAACCTACAGTCCTCAGGTCTGCATATGTGACTCTTCTGTATTGACGTCAGAGGCAGTTAAGATATGTCTGCCTTTTTTTCTTTGTGTTTGTTAGTGGTTTTTAGACCGGATGGCTGATGATAACTGGTGGCCAATGCAGATTTTGATCAAGTGCCCGAACCAGATTGTACGACAGGTAAGTAAATACATTATTTCATCAGTTTGCCTAGACACCTCCACATTGCTTCTTTCTAAAAGCAGAAACATGCATTTTGATGTATCTGATGTCTGGTTTGCAGATGTTCCAGAGGTTGTGTATCCATGTAATTCAGAGACTACGGCCAGTTCATGCTCACCTCTACCTGCAGCCAGGGATGGAGGACGGGTAAGATGGAGAAAGGAAGAGTGTTACAAGTGTGTGTGTGTGTTTTCTAAAATGGCAGAATGTTGTAAGCCTCCATAACAAAAAACAGGGTTATGCATTTCAGTGAAAGTGTTTTTGTGACTTGCCAGAGTCGTTTAGGATAAACCTAAAAATTATTGCTGTCAAAAAAAAACCCTGCATCTCCAAAACAGTAACTTGACAGAAGAAGACAACGTTTTTTATGAATTAATTTTATTAATAAAAATAAGTATAGCAACATTTTACTCCCTGTGGGCGATGTCTATAAATCTTCCCTGTATGTAGGAGTTTACCAGTGAAAAGAACCTGCAGTGAGTGTGTTGAATCTGCCGTCTCCTTCTGTATTTAAGCCTTTAACCAGTCACTCTAACTCCAGGTCTGACGACATGGATGCTCCCGTGGAAGATATTGGCAGCCGCTCGTGTGTCACCCGCTTTGTTAAAACTCTGCTGTCCATCATGGAGCACGGAGTGAAGCCCCACAGTAAACACCTGACCGAGTACTTCGCCTTCCTCTACGAGTTTGCCAAGATGGGAGAAGAGGAGGTACTTCTGTTTGATTCACCAGTAAAAATGGTTTTGTTTCAATCTTTAGTCATTGAGTGAGTTAGAATTGCCTTACTGAGATTAAGCATGATAAGTGATGGTTTATTTAAGACGATTTATTCCAGAGTTCATTAAAATGTGTTCCAATTTCCTCCTTAATGATTGGATGCTGATATTTACTGGTATTTTGCTATATAAAAAGTGTTAAAGTATGCTGTCTTTATCTTTATGCAATATTAAGTGAGGATCAGACACAGCAGTGCTGCTGGAGTTTTAAAACCTTCAGTATCGACCAGAACTACCCAGCCAATAGCATCCTGAGGGCAGTGTCCAATAACCACTTATAACTTTACATCTACAAGGTGGAACAAGGTGGATAGGTGTGTCTAATAGAGTGGACACAGTGTTTAAAAACTCCAACAGCAGTGCTGTGTCTGATCCACTTGTACCAACACATACTAACACACTACCACCACAGTGCAGTGCTGAGAATGATTCTTCACATACGATTCACATGAATCATACCTGCTCTGTGTGAGCCCTTTTAGAACGGTGGGGCAGATGCAGAGCAACAGATGGACCAGAGCGTGTAGTAGTAGAACTACAGAGTACTTCTCTGTGATCAGTGGAGCTGATAGAATGGACACAGAATGTAGATACAGTCTGTGTTTCTAATAAAGTGGTTTGTGAGTGGAGTCCTCCAGTATTTCTTTTAACATATGCCTTGAGGCTCATTGCAAAATTAAATATATTTTTAAAAACATCCCCCAAACATCCTTACTAGCAATAGCAGGATGTTGTATGTATTGTAACTGGGGAAGCTATTCAATTTAATTATACTTTCTTGACATAGAGCTGGATGGTATGGCTAAAATATATTTAACAATATGTTTCTTAATTTCAGTTGATACTGTATAAATATTGATTTGAACAATAAAAAAGCCACAGAAAAACTGTCAAGAATTGAAAGCAGCATCAAATCAAATCAAATTTATTTGTATAGCGCCTTTTACAATTGACGTTGTCACAAAGCAGCTTCACAGTTTCAGAACAGAACATTTAAATCAAAGCCCAATGCGAGCAAGCCAAAGGCGACATCATCATCATCATCATCATCAAACGACAACCACTTGGCTTTATATTAGTATTTTTAGACTAACTTTAAAAGGGAGTGCAATGAATAGATGGCAGCCCCCTGTAATGACCATCACTCAGTGACCGATGCTGTAAATTATGTATATTGAAATACTGAAAATGTGTTTAAAAATGATATCATAGTTATTGAAACATTTTATATCGTGATTATACAGGAGCACTGAATATACAGGGATACTGAAACACCTGTCATTTTAGTGTGGGAGGTTTCATGGCTAAATTGGATGAGCCCGGTGGCCAATCTTCATTAATTGCACATTGCACCAGTAAGACCATGTGCAATGGTTCAAACACTGTGTCCTGAAGGCGGTGCCGTGTATCAGGACGACAATGCACCAATACACACAGCAAGACTGGTGAAAGATTGGTTTGATGAACATGAAAGTGATGTTGAACATCTCCCATGGCCTGCACAGTCACCAGATCTAAATATTATTGAGCCACTTTGGGGTGTTTTGGAGGAGTGAGTTAGGAAACGTTTTCCTCCACCAGCATTACGTAGTGACCTGGCCACTATCCTGCAAGAAGAATGGCTTCAAATCCCTCTGACCACTGTGCAAGACTTGTATATGTCATTCCCAAGACGAATTGATGCTTTATTGGCCGCAAAAGGAGGCCCTCCACCATACTAATAAACTATTGTGGTCTAAAACCAGGTGTTTCAGTTTCATTGTCCAACCCCTGTATATTAATATTGAATTTTTGTCCAGCCCTAAATTTACATGTTTCTTGTTTGTTCTTGGTTACAGAGCCAGTTTCTGCTGTCACTCCAGGCCATCTCCATCATGGTGCACTTCTACATGGGCACAAAAGGCCCTGAGAATGTGAGTGCTGCTTCTCGCCCTGCGGTGCTTAAAAATAATTATTGCGAACACCTTGGATAAGAGTCTCTCTCCTGTCTACACATCAAATGTTTCCTTTTTCCCTGATGTCCCGCTTTCAAATATGCATTATGCATGTGCAATTAACAAGGCTCTTCTGAGAATAAGCTTTTAGCCTCAGTGACATTTGTGGAGTTAGAGAAAAGTTGAGTGAAGTGTATTTTCCAACTGTGCTAAGAGAAATCTTTTTCTCTCAGACTCAGGTGGAGGTTCTGTCAGAAGAGGAAGGAGAGGAGGAGGATGAAGAGGAGGATATTCTCTCTCTGGCGGAGGAAAAGTATCGACCTGCTGCGTTGGAGAAAATGATCGCTCTTATCGCCCTGCTGGTGGAGCAGAGTCGCTCGGAAAGGTCTGCGCACAAAACGAGAGAGGAGGATTTTCTTATTTTGACACTACATGCTAGCTGTGGTCCTGCAGGCAGAACTCACTCTCTGTTACTAAATCTGATTGCAGCACCCTCGTTAATATGAAGCTTTTAAGTAGCTCAAAACAATGCCTTTAGCACCTTTGACAGACTATGCTCGGTAGTGCTTGCCAGAAACCTACAAATCATTCATTTATTCGTGTATATTCTACAGTCGTTTATCCCTTTGAGAGCCGCACTGGGTTCAAACCAACATTGGATAGGTGGCAGTTCATCAAATGGCACTACACACACATGCACACATACGGACACTCCTACACAGGCAGTCCACCCACCGACGTGTTATTGGATTGCGAGAGGCAACTTGAGCATCTAGAGAAAACCCACACAAACACAGGGAGATCACAACAATGACATCAGGACTCTGGAGTTATGTGGCAGCGATACTACCCTTAGGTTTAAAAAACGAACCTGAGATGTTAAAAGTAACACACATCTGCTTGATTTGTGTGTGTGTTTGTATAATAACATGATCTCTTTCTTTCTTTATTTATTTTTTTAGACATTTGACTCTCTCTCAGAGTGATATGGCAGCTCTGACAGGAGGGAAAGGTTTCCCCTTCCTGTTCCAGCACATCAGAGACGGAATCAACATCCGACAGACGTGTAACCTCATCTTCAGCCTCTGCAGATACAACAACAGACTCGCTGAGCACGTACGTCTCTCTCACACGCAGAACTACATCAAACACCTCTGCCAAACCAGGAGGTGGAGATCTACAGAGCAGTGTTTTTTATGCAGCCAGATCAGTTAAACCAAATGAAAGAGTTCTGGAGTTTCTCACAGGAAGGGTTGCCAGATTTCTCTTTTTCCTTTCTGATGTATGTATATTTTTTTCCCCCTCCAGATTGTTTCAATGCTCTTCACCTCCATAGCCAAGCTCACCCCTGAGGTAAGAATTCTACATATTAACTATGTTTCATAGGTAATATTATGTAGGACACAGACCAACTGCATCATTTCACTGTATTAAAATGTATAGCAGTGATGTCATTACAGACAATGTATTGATCATTTTATTCAGAAAACCAACAAAACATCATTGTACAAGGGATGCCAACATTTTGCAGACAACTGTGTGTGTGTGTGTGGTGTTTATAGGCGGCGAATCCTTTCTTTAAGTTATTGACAATGCTGATGGAGTTTGCGGCGGGGCCTCCTGGAATGCCCTCCTTTGCCTCCTACATACTGCAGAGGATCTGGGAGGTACACAGATACACAATATATTTGTTTTGATTCATAGCAGTTTTGTAATTGAAGAATTTGAATGAAATTTGTGTGTTTTTGATAGTGATGTACATCTCTGGAATTATTTACATTTATGGCATTTTGGCAGACACTCTTATCTAGAGCAACTTAAAAGACATTGCAGGTAGGCCAATGCAGTGTTAGGAGTCTTGCCCAAGGACTCTTATTGGTGTAGCAGAGATTGGTTGCCAAGACCTGGAATCGAATTCAATGGTGTTACCACTGTACTACACCAACCACGATGATTAGCCAATGAACCTTGGAGAAACTATGGAATGCAGTGGAAAATCTCAAATTTAATTCTATTTACACAAAGTACTACTAGCTACACAAATACTTAATAATAAGCCATAAAACATTTTATTAAAAATCAGTCCAAAATATTTTAGACTGATAAATGACTGCATACATTATTAAATATTATATTAATATTAAATAATTATAATAATATTAAATAATTGACCCTAACTTTCACAATCAAAATGACTATTCAGCTCAGTGCACAGTTCCTATTCACTATTCCTAATATTATTCGCTATGTAGTGCACTATTATAGGGAAGTGAATTCAGGAGGATAGTGAACGATTTCAGACACTACCTCATGCAGGTATCTACCAAACAATGGTAAGGACTATGGGTAATCTGCTATCTGCTAATGTACATGAGTTGTACACTACTTTTTGCAGTGCATTGTGGGATTGTTTGAGTGCACTGAAAATAGTCCACTATGATTTTGGACACTACTACAAAATGGTGGAACCTCGGTGTAGTGCCCTATGTAGTGAAATGGGCACAGTTATGGACAGTGTTTCTGGTAGATCAGTCAGATGATGAGACCTATCCATTTAGTGAAATATAACCAGTTTGATCACTTGCTTACATTCTCTCTCTCGCTCTCTCTCTCTCACATTCCTGCAGGTGATAGAGTATAACCCGTCTCAGTGTTTGGACTGGCTGGCTGTTCAGACCCCTCGTAATAAACTGGCTCACAGCTGGGTCCTGCAGAACATGGAGAACTGGGTGGAGCGATTTCTACTGGCTCACAATTACCCCCGCGTTCGCACATGTAATGGACACACACACAAAATCCCTCACACATTTTTTTAAATCTCTTGGTAATTCAGAGAAATATGTAGGGTTCAAAATGTTAACACTAGTGAACACCTACAGGGAGCCCAGTACATTCTGTTCACAAGGTTGAAGAGAGGGTTTCATTATTAGTTATTAGTAAAAACGTTTTTGGATTACTCCAATACCCTCAATATCCACAACGCTCTTCTGTGGAACTGTGAACAAATTAATTAGCTTACTAATATTGTTCTCTCTCTCTCTATCTCCTCACAGCGGCAGCTTATCTCCTGGTCTCTCTGATTCCCAGTAACTCTTTCCGGCAGATGTTTCGCTCCACTCGCTCTCTCCACATTCCCACACGAGACCTCCCCCTCAGTCCTGACACCACCGTTGTCCTTCATCAGGTCTGAAAGACTAACTTAACAATGCCCCACAGAATCCTGTTAACTCTGAACATTTTCTTTATTGAAAATGCCCTAAAAGCGCCTGATCTAAACGTTGCTAGGTATTTGATTTGGTTCCGACTGTTGTTGTGATTTTGCAGACCTACTTAATGCTGGTGATGTTTTGTTTCTGCTGCAGGTGTATAATCTCCTGCTGGGCCTGCTGGGCCGGGCTAAGCTTTATGTGGACGTGGCTGTACATGGCACCACTAAACTGGTCCAGTATTTTAGCTTCATGACCTACTGTCTGATCTCCAAGACGGAGAAGCTGATGTTCTCTGGATACTTCATGGACCTCTGGAACCTTTTTCAGGTGAGGGAGAGGGTCACAGTACTGGCTGCAGTGAAAAAATGTTGTATGAATTTTGTTATATTCAACTTCAATCTCACTCCTCTCTTTCCCTCCCTCCCTCCCTCCCTCCCTCCAGCCCAAGCTCTCAGAGCCGGCGATTGCCACCAATCACAATAAGCAGGCTCTCCTGTCATTCTGGTACAATGTGTGCGTGGACTGCAGTGAGAATGTGCGTCTGATCGTGCAGAATCCTGTCGTGACCAAAAACATCGCCTTCAACTACATCCTGGCGGATCATGATGATCAGGAGGTGGTGCTGTTTAACCGTGGGATGCTTCCGGCTTATTACGGGATCCTACGCATGTGCTGCGAGCAGTCGGCAGCCTTCACCCGTCAGCTCGCCTCTCACCAGAAC
The DNA here is from genome assembly GCF_029633855.1 of Hoplias malabaricus. Lineage (NCBI taxonomy): Eukaryota > Metazoa > Chordata > Actinopteri > Characiformes > Erythrinidae > Hoplias > Hoplias malabaricus. Next base: position 64,926,513 of record NC_089801.1, on the reverse strand, counting down.
ATCCAGTGGGCTTTTAAAAACCTTACACCGCACGCCAGCCAGTACCCTGGGGTACATATGCCGTCTCACACACACTAACACAGAGCATATAGAACTAAGCCAAAACCCACATCCATATTAATTAAGCTCTTTGTCTCTTGCTGTTGCCCTCTGTCCTTTCTCTCCAGGCTGTGGAGGAGCTTTTTAACCTTATGCAGCTGTTTGTGGCTCAGAGGCCAGACATGAGGGAGGAGGAGCTGGAGGACATCAAACAGTTTAAAAAGACCACAATTAGCTGCTATTTACGCTGTCTGGACGGTCGATCCTGCTGGACTACACTAATCAGGTACAAACCCATGCTTATGCCTCCACAAGTCTAGTCCTAGTGCCTTTATTATTGTGTTATGTCCTGTATTATGCGAGTATCTTCTTGATTTCTAAATAATCAAACCTCTCTCTCTCTCTTTCAGTGCCTTCCGAGTGTTGTTGGAGAATGACGAGGACAGGTTGTTGGTGGTCTTTAACAGAGGTCTCATCCTGATGACTGAGGTGAGTGTTACGTTCTGAGTCTGGAGTTTAACCGTCTTAAGTTTCTGACAACATACTGCAGACAATCCTTAATAAATAAATCCCTTTCTTTCTGTTTTAAGTCGTTTAACACACTGCACATGATGTACCATGAGGCCACAGCGTGCCATGTGACTGGTGACCTGGTGGAACTGCTGTCCATATTCCTGTCGGTGTTAAAGGCAACAAGACCCTACCTTCAGCGCAAAGGTACTACATTTCCCACACTGCACCCAACACCCTTAATGTGCCCTGTTAAGCTTTAAGATTATACATAGCACACCCTACTTACCCAAGATTACGTGTTTATGTATTGTACATACATTAAAATTGTACAACATAACCCGAAATGTATCTTTCATACACTAGAGGGATTCTGCAGGGATTTGTAGTGTTTAATTACATATCCCATAATGCACCACACATCTACTACAAAGGAAGTGATCAGCTTTATATTAGAATGGAAATGGTAATGATTCTCTTCTCTCTAGATGTGAAGCAGGCTCTGATCCAGTGGCAGGAGAGGATTGATTTTGCACATAAACTGCTGACCCTCCTCAACTCCTACAGTCCTCCAGAACTGCGCAACGCCTGCCTCGGTAAAGCACTCCCTCTCATACAGTCACATGCACGACTAACAGGAGATATCATCCTTTATACGTCAAAGTTACTTTGTATTATCACTGCGGCCGAGTTTGACTGTTGTCTTTTTCTTCCTCTTGCTCAGATGTGCTAAAGGAGCTTGTGCTGCTGAGTCCTCATGACTTCCTTCACACACTTGTGCCCTTCCTGCAGCACAACCACTGCACATATCACCATAGCAACATCCCCAGTAAGTGTCTCACACACACACACGGTCACCATAGCAACATCCCCAGTAAGTGTCTCACAAATGCACACGGTCACCATAGCAAAGTCCCCAATAAGTGTCTCACACATGCACACGGTCAGCGTAGCAACATCCCCAGTAAGTGTCACACACATGAACATGGTCACCGTAGCAACATCCCCAGTGAGTGTCTCACACATGCACACGGTCACCGTAGCAACATTCCCAGTGAGTGTCTCACACATACACACGGTCACCATAGCAACATCCCCATTGAGTGTCCCACACACACACACACACGGTCACCATAGCAACATCCCCATTGAGTGTCCCACACACACACACACGGTCACCGTAGCAACATCCCCAGTAAGTGTTACACACATGCACACGGTCACCGTAGCAACATCCCCAGTAAGTGTCACACACACACACGGTCACCGTAGTAACATCCCCAGTAAGTGTCTCACACACACACACACGGTCACCATAGCAACATCCCCAGTGAGTGTCTCACACATACACACGGTCACCGTAGCAACATCCCCAGTAAGTGTCTCACACATACACACGGTCACTGTAGCAACATCCCCAGAAAAGTCACACACAACCACTGTCACCATAACAATATTCTGTCTCTTTCTGCAGTGTCGTTCGGGCCCTATCTTCCATGCAGAGAGAACATCAAGTTGATGGGGGGCAAGAACAATATTCGCCCGCCTCGACCTGAGCTTAACATGTGCCTCCTGCCTTCCATGGTGGAGACCTGCAAGGTGTGTTTGTGTCCGACATAGACAGTACTCGACTTGTTGTCAATTGGCCTGATCTACTGTACGGTGTCTTCTAGTCCTTCTGACTGGCTGCTTTTTTTTTTTAATTCACCATTAAATAATAATAAATATAAAGAATAAAACTAACTCTCTCTCTCCCTCCCTCTTTCTGCCAGGGTAAAGATGAGGTGTATGACAGGATGTTAATGGACTACTTTCTGTCCTATCATCAGTTCATTCATCTGTTGTGTCGAGTGGCCATCAACTGTGAGAAGTTTACAGAGACTCTGGTCAAACTGAGTAAGGCTTTATAACTTTAAAAACCATATCTACGACCTAGCAATTCCAGTTCCTCTGTAAACCTACAGATATACCCAATAATACATAAAGTACGTAAAGTCTATTGAAATTGCAGCAGTAATACTGTCAGATCACTCCAACTGTTCCTGGTGAAGTTGTGCATGTGTATTCCATGTATTTGTGTATTGTAACCTGTGTACAGGTGTGCTGATGGCGTATGAAGGTTTGCCGCTGCACCTGGCTTTGTTTCCCAAACTGTGGACCGAGCTGAGTCAGTCTCAGGTAAACGAGGATCTCGTATCAGTGTAAATGCAGAGATGTTTGTGAAAGGACGTACCTAGTGCCCTGCTATGGTCTGCATAAAATACACCGATATATTAATGTTATTTATTTATTCATTTAACCAGTGAAATGTATATTTTGGCTGGGTTATACAACTCTCTCTCTCTCTCTCTCTCTCTCTGTACAGTCTACGCTGGCTAAGACGTGTGTGAAGTTGCTGTGTGAGGATCCTGCGTTTGGTGAATACATTAAGTGTATTCTAATGGATGAAAGGACCTTCCTCAACAATAATATAGCATATGCCTTCCTCAACTGCTTCTTACAAAAGGTAAAGCCATTCCCACACCTCATTTTAGGACAGAGGATGTTTGTGTTGTTCTTAAACCTGTGTGTGTGTGCCCACGCAGGTCCAGCCGCAGGTGCTGTCTGGTTCAAGTTGTGCTAATCTGATCAGCGTTCTGGTCACTAACCTCCTGAACGAGTATCACTCCCTCCAGCCTGAACCGGCCAATCAGAGCGCAGAGATCAGCAAGACTAGCAGTTTACTCAATGCAGTCAGTAACACACACCCAGTCTCTCTCTTTCTCTCAGTGCCGTCTGTAAGACGCATCAGTCTCTCTGTTAGGCCTGACTGGTTTTATTCTATATATACAATACTGTTTATATTGGCATATACACATTTAAGATGAAGTGCCTATTTTGTGGGTGTGTTTTTCAGGATTTGCGTGCACTGGTGCTGATGTTGTCGATACACACTCCTCAGCAGCTGGACCCGGCGCTGGGCCCCGCCCTGCAGGAGCTGCTGAGTAAATGTAGATTGTGTTTACAGCACCGCTCTACACACACACTGGACACCAAAGCCAAAGGTAAACACACAAAATGAGGCCTGTTTACAAGTTGAAAGCACATTTTATATTTTTCTCTATATAAATTCATCTATAATAATGCTTTGGAATCCATAAGTTTTGAATGCAAACGCTGTATTGAAGTGTACTCTCTGTTGGCGCATTTACGGGGAAGTTGTCTGAGTTATCTCCCATGTTTTATGCCATCCACTCCGTCAGTGAGTTGCCCACGATTACACACAGTGTCAAAAATGTTCTTTGTCCAATAAAGCCAAACACTGCTAATTTTCAAACTGTGGCTAAACAACTCAGCACACCACAGGTGAAGGCAAACTGACCAGATCTATTACATCAACTGAGAGAAACTTGTAGTAGCTGGCAGCTTGAGCAGAGATTGGCTCCACCCAAAGGGCAATGCAAGTTGTGCTCTTTAGCACTTCCAGCCTCAGACAGAAGTGTAATTGTTGAACAGTTAACTAAAAAACTAATGCTGTTTACCTCTCCTGTGATTTCTCTCAGCTGAAGAAGAGGGTGCCACTCCAGTGAAGCGACGTCGAGTGAGCAGTGACGACGATCGGCCAGGAGAGGGCAGCAGTGGCGGGCTTTTAGGAGGCGGGGTCTGCCCTGCCTCTACCTCCTCCTCTTTGGTGGCCTGTTCCGAGCAGAAGGCAGAGCCTGTGGAGGCTTTAACCCCAAACAGCACGTCCGACACGGAGACACGAGACTCTTCTTTGATCGATCCCGGGACAGAGCAGGACCCACCCTCTCCGGACAGCGGCTCACCCAAGGAAGAGAAGATGGAGGCTTCCTCTTCATCTTCTTCATCCTCCTCTTCCTCGTCCTCTTTGCCTGAGGTTTTCGGACGGTCGGACGACGCCTTGCTGCAGCAGCCAGCGCCAGGGCCATCCACGGCTGGAGAGGAAGAGGAGGGAGGAGAAGGAGAGGAGGAAGAGGGGAAAGAAATGAGGGAAAAGAAAAAGGAGGAGTGTGAAAGAGAAGGCAGCTCTAAACCATGCTCCTCCTCCTCCTCTTCCTCCGCAGATGACCCCGCTGCCATGCTGTTGCTCTCCAGCCTGCAGGATGCAGGAGAGGGGCGGAGCTGCAGCCTCCAGGAGGCGGAGTCAGGCCTGTGTGACCAGAGCCCCTCACAGGGAGCGATGAATTCTGGGACGTCACAGCAGCCGGACATTCTGGACATGCTGTATCGCACCGTGGAGAATGCTGTCACGGTGGTTACCAAGCTCTCCGCTACTGGGGGCACAGGAGGGTCACGGGCCTCGTGACGTCACTCTGTTTTGTCTTTTTATTTCTCTTTTTTTTTGTGTCTCTCTTCCTCGGTCCTGTTCATTTTCACTCTTACTTTTCCTGTCTGTTCGGGGGTGTCCAGCTTCATGCAGTTTGGTGATTTCTCTGCTCTGATACTCCTGAATGGATGCTTGCTTACCAGGTGTTTTTAAAGAAACTGCTCCAACTGTAAAGGGATAGAAGGAAAAATGCTAGTCACCACCAATCAGCATGGTCACTTCTGACTGATTAATCCATAGCTCCACCCACCAGTGACCTTTCTTCACGACAACTGTCACTAGGTCAGACAAGCTTTCTCAGTGTATTTTTCGATGATTTCATGATGCAAAAATACGCTCACCCGATTCCAACAGCTTTCAGACTCATACGACATGGAATTTCTTTTAAATGACTGCACTGCATTTCTGATTGGACGGAATGGGATATGAATTGGCTGCCTTTCTGGCAAGCATGTCTAACCTAGTAACTGTTGCTACGAATCCATTTGTAGGAGGGGCTTGGACAAAACCAGTTGGTGGCTATTGCCAGTCAGTTGTTATTGAGCAGCGTTAGTATTATTCCTTCAAGCCCTCACCACATTGTATCATGACTGTTTTTGGACACCCCACCTCTGTCCGTTTGTCCCGCTTTCTGTCTCTTCGTCCATTTGTCCGGTTTCTTCTCTGGTCAAAGCTTGACGATTTTTTTGCGCAGTGTTACAGTTGCTAAGGAACTACGAAACCTGAACTTGAGCGGCTAAAGTAGTAGCATCTACAGTCAGCGGCTGCAGCGTCGTAGCTGAACAGAAAATGAAATCAATCAAGAAATAGACAAAATAAATGAACTGCAGCTATAGCACATTTTATCAAAGGGCAAAAAATATTTTGTTTTCTTTCTTTGATTCTGTGTTTTTTTTTCTCCCTTTTTTGAAGTGGTTTATATGTTTAGAGGTTGCTGTTCCGAGACGGGAAAGGTTTACAGAGTTTTAGTCCTTTCTGTTCCTAATTTAATTTGCTTTTTTAATCACTATGTATTATTGTCTTCTGTGCCAGTTTTGTACGTATATCACAGTGAGGTGGGACGTTGCCTTGCTGATTAATTTTTTTTTCTTTAGTGGTTGATATCAAAGCTACGTTTACTTGTACATTGAACAGAAAAATAGAACCACGACAAACTTGATTCTGTAAAGAATCTTCCTAGTTGTTGCCTGGCTTTGTAAATGAGAAGTTTAAAAAATATATATGTAAGATATATGTATACAGTATATATCCAATGATGTGCATATATACTGTATATGTATATATATATATAACTCTACTGTGTATATACATATGCTGTATATGTATATAGACTTAATGGTGCTTTATCAGACACAAAAGTATGTGTTGCTTGAATAAAGCACACCTGATGTAACTGTTGGAGCTATATTTTATTTACCAAGATACATTCCATAATCTATCTAATGTCATTCTTGCATTTTTCTGTTTTCTTGTTTTGTTTTTCAGTTTTTCCTCTTGATTTATTTTAATATAGGATAACTTAATAAAATTTTAATATGATTTAATTATGAACCAAGTCAAAGAGCAGACTCAGACTCCTTTGATTCCTTGAACACTAGTCACACTCTTATAATAATTCTGTACATTTTATTTTCACAGTTATACAAATTTCGGATGTGTTTTTTTTTTTTTTTTTTTTTTACAAACAATTGCACAATTAATTATGGGTGATGTTTTACAGAATAGAAAAAAACCATACCAAACGAATGAAAAAATGTTGCTGTAAGAAAAAGGCAAACAAATGCATGAAAACAAATGTAAAAAAACCAAGTCCCAAGATTTCAAGATGTCCCTAAATGTAGAATTAATTTCTAAATATTATAAAATTGAATTCTATTCAAGTGCCTCCACCCAGTGTTCATGTTCACTTACTTTGGCAGCGTGAATCCAGAAGATGATGTCTGTAACTTCATCATTAACCACACTTTCTGTGTCCTTTGGGTTTTTGGAAATGTCTGGTTTTTTAACACATCTGTTGCTGTGTCTTTAACAAAACCAATACTTAAAAATCATCTAAGAGAATCACAGTATTTTGTCTGTATCATCGGGATTAACTTTTAGACCCTTATACTGCAGCTTTTCATGAGTTTCAGAACAAAGTGTTACAGATAAAATCAAGTGTTCTAGGAGAACCTATGATGCACCTTACACTCAGAAAATTGTATTCTGTTGTATTGATCACAACAGTGATGTCATTTTGCCAGTCCGTAGTCTAAAGGCAGGGATTTAAAACCTTCATGTGTCTGTTTTCAGAAAGTGGCCACGGCTGTGGTTCCTTTCACTGAAGCCTCTGACGCTTTTCTGCTGATATCCGAACTTCTTTGATCCTGGGGACAGAAATAAAAAGAAAAAATTGAATGAGAAATAATGTGAAAGTTCGAGCAACGCTGACATGACTAGGCAACTTGACCCGTACAAAACATTAATTCATTCATCTTTAACCACATCCAGTTCATTCACCTTTGGGCGTGATAAAACACTCACCCAGTCACTCTCTCACACAACCGTTGACACTGAGACACTCACCCAGTCTCTCTCTCTCTCTCTCTCTCTCTCTCTCTCTCTCACACACACACACACACACCTCTACCTGTGGACACTCACCCAGTCTCTCTCGCTCTCTCTCTCCCTCTCACACACACCTGTGGGCACTTTTGCACTCACACTCTCACACACCTGTGGGCACTTTCAGATACTCACCCAGTCAGTCACTCACTCACTCGCACACACCCAGTCACTCATGCTCACACCTGTGTACAGTTTCACACAATCACACTCTCACACACAACGGTGGACGCATTCAGACAATCACTCACACCTGTGGACAGTTTTACACACTCACCCACTCACTCCCTGAAAGCACCCCCTTGTTAGTGAAACTGCAGAGGAGAAATAAAAGATGTTAAAGAAGACAAATATTTAACATTAAGTGTTTAGAAGTGAATATAGTTTGCCTGCAAACTGCTGGAGAACTATAAGCTTTTCAGCTCTTACTCATCACTCAGGTCTGTCCTTCCAATGTTGAAACTTTCTTTATCTGGATCTTCCATATTTTTCATCTTCTTGAACCTGAGACAACAAAACCATGAGTTTATTTACACATGTGCCATGGCAGGTATTCCCTCAGTTAATCTAGTCATGCAACCTTCTCTCATAGCAACTGTTGCTAGGTTGGACAAGCTTTAGAGAAAACTGATATAAATCCAATTCAACAGAATAAGAAACATCAACTTCCATTGATGGCAAAGTTAGCTAGGTTGGACAAGCCTTAAATGTGTTAAGAAATCTCATTGAATCAAAGCATAGCAACTCTTTCTAATTTGGGAATGTTGGTTTCCACAGAAATAAATAAATACATGCCTACATGCGCCATGTCAAATTTTCTCAGTCTAGTCATGCAGCTTTCTGTCATAGCAACTGTTGCTAGGTTGGACAAGCATTACACAATGTCGTTTAAAAATCCAGTTCACAATTCACTGATTAACTAAGATTTATTCAATGGCAACTGTTGCTAATTAGCACCAGCCTTGAAAGTTGCTTAAAAAACCCATTACAGTTCTTACATTTTAAGTACAGCATCAATCCAAATGTTGTGTGTGAATTCAATATTTTGTCATGAAAACTGTTATATAACTGTTTGAATGCTTATTTTGAACTCACTTGGTCACGGTCACCACCACCACCAGGACTACGAGCGCCACAATGCTCAGTGCCAGGAGAACACCGAGGGCAATAATAACGGCTTCATTAGACTCAGAAGCACCTTCAAGTTCCTGTCCTACCTCCAGGCCAGAACCAAACACTTTCTCCAGCTCTGTTTTCACACTCTCCCGTTCGCTCTTCAGCTTCCTGTAGGAGGCGAAACATAACCATATGCACGTTACAGATGAGTGCTGAACTTATTACAAATTACTTTAAACATCTCCCAGTTTGTTAAAGTTTGCTTCTTCATTTTTGCGCTGATGCTAGGAGGCTAATGCAGCTAACAAGTCAATGGAAACTGAAGGCAACATATTAGCATTGTTACACTTAAAATGTGGATTTAAGTCAAGACTTGATATCTGTTATCACAATGTTTTCAATAAAATGTACAAAAGTACATTAGCAGAATTCGGTGGAGTGGCCTACAGCAAGATTAAAGTAAAAGTATCTTTTGGGAATGTTTTCCTTGGGAATAAGTACATAGGCAGCAACTAATAATAATAATAATAATAATAATTGAAGTACAGGAAACAAAACAGTTCAGGTTCTATCACAAAAACTGAAAAAGATTTTAATGACTAAAATATAATAGAGTTTTTAAAATGGTATTTTCCTACCTATAAAACCTGAGAGAAAGTATAATCTGAATATAATATAGATGGTACAAGTCCTGCAAAATTGTATATAAGTAACTGTATACTTCCCCCTATGTGTGGCAAAAACATTAGCAGCAGCCATCTTGAACCCTGAGTATTGTCTGTACTTTGGCCATTTTAACACTTTAGGCACCAAACACATCTCAGCAAATTATGCACATTAAATATCCTATTAATCTTTAGTACAGTGGCAGTCTGTTCTAAGGTCAACTTACTCATTAACCTCATTGGCGCTAACGGTCAAGCCGTTTGTGTCCACTGCAATAAAACTGATGTAAGTCTTGGAGTTTATCTCCCTCAGGAGAGCACGCATTTCATTTCCACTCTCTGCTCTCAGGCTTAAAATATTCACGCTCCAGCCCAGGATCTTCTGTAGGGAACTGAAATAAAGAAGGTAATAAACATTTTGAATTGGACCCTGGTTTGACCTGGAGTATTGTGTTCTCTTGGAAATTATAAAGAGAACTAGTCAAATATGTATAACTACAACATAATCACAAATCTATATTGTTCAAAACAAACAACACACTGCCAATTTTTAAACTGGATAACATCAAGATAAGAGAGAGAGAGAACAGCTGTGCTCTCTTGGAGTCCCAGCCATGAACAACTGTAGCATTACCATTTCCCAAAATTCAGGAGGATAAATTTAATTGGAACATTAAATTCTTCCTGGATTTCATCTGATTGGAAATTATTTTTTAAAGCTATTTTATTAATACTGAATATTAAATAAGAATTATAGGACTCACACTTAAGTCAGTTTAATCACTACTTTACACAAGAAATTGTTATTGCATTAGCATGAAAACACTTAATTATACTGGCATACCCTCTTAAATAAAGTTACTCACCTCTGAGTTTCCTGAATTTTCTTCTCCACTGTGTGAACTGGCTGATTAAGTGAGATCACCACAACATCACCAATGCCACTGTTTTTCACACTAACCTGGGAGAATAACACAGAATACAGGAAATACATTATATTTTCTACACCACTGATTTTAGGGGAGGCTAATATTTTTTTCATGTTTTTAGGCACCTGTGACAGTTTCACTATAATGATTCTAATTTTGAGATTTTAGGGTTTTTTTCTTCACAAATGATTGTTTTGAAACAAAGAATAATCAGATGAATGTATGACTGTTATTAATTGAGCAGTCACCAACCATTCCCTAAAAACCTTTAAAATTTTAAACAGAAAAGTGCCTTGACAGGGTGTGCCAAAGCAGTTCAAACATCTAGAAACTTTATCCTCATCCAATACCTTTTCGTGAACAATTAGGCTGACTTAATCATTACAAGGAAAATGTGTTGTGTGTGTAATGTGGGTGATATTGATTTACAGTTGAATATCCAGTAAGCGAGGAGGGATAAATGTTATTAATTAATTTATGAGGTGCCTCTAAATCGCTCAGTACATGTTAAGAAAATTTTCAGATGTGAAAAATGTTAAACTCTCATTTCTATGCTCACAGTGCTTGTTGCTTTACTGGAGACTAACCTCAACGTCAGCTGTATCTGAGAGTCCCTCTTTATCCGTGGCTTTGACCTTGACCATTATGATTTTGCCCCCCATTTCTGTCACGTCCAGCACATAGACCTGACCAGAGGAGCTCTCAACTGCTAGAAGTGAACTGGGCTCCAGCAGTGAGTAGTGCAGCTCCTCAGTGTCTCCAACATCAGGGTCAGAAGCCTGTAGAGACACAGGAAGTAATCACTTAAAACTTAGTTGGTAGCAAAGTTGCCCCAATTATTATTTATGCTCCTTTAAACTTCATCACCCACATGGATATTCATTATCTGTAACCGCTTATCCAGTTCAGGGTCGCGGTGGGTCCAAAGCCTACCTGGAATCACTGGGCGCAAGGTGGGAATACACCCTGGAGGGGGCGCCAGTCCTTCACAGGGCAACACACACACTCACACCTACGGACACTTTTGAGTCACCAATTCACCTACCAACGTGTGTTTTTGGACTGTGGGAGGAAACCAGAGCACCCAGAGGAAACCCACGCAGACAGACAGTCACCCGGAGCGGGAATCAAACCCACAACCTCCAGGTCCCTGGAGCTGTGTGACACTACCTGCTGCGCCACTATGTCGCCCCACATGGATATAGCCATCCATCCATTATCTGTAACCGCTTATCCAATTTAGGGTCGCGGGGGGGGTCCAGAGCCTACCTGGAATCATCGGGCGCAAGGCAGGAATACACCCTGGAGGGGACGCCAGTCCTTCACAGGGCAACACAGACATTCACTCACACCTACGGACACTTTCGAGTCGCCAATCCACCTGCAACGTGTGTTTTTGGACTGTGGGAGGAAACCGGAGCACCCGGAGGAAACCCACGCGGACACGGGGAGAACACACCAACTCCTCACAGACAGTCACCCGGAGCGGGAATCGAACCCACAACCTCCAGGCCCCTGGAGCTGTGTGACTGCGACACTACCTGCTGCGCCACCGTGCCGCCCATGGATATAGCCATTTTTTAAATAGTTTTAGTACAGAATTTCTGATACATCCTGGCCACTTGGTGTATAAGATAATATAAGTATAAGAGCTGTTTAGTGTGTAACATAAATGACTACCTGCTTCTTATGTAGGATCATTCATAAAATGCCAGTTTGGCTTGTAATAGGGCCTGTAATATTTACCTTGTGGCTTTAGCTTATAGAAAGTAATGGTAATATGTAGTAGTGCAGAAGACCGCCACTGAGCAGATATTATTTGTGTTCTGGGTATTTATCAGCACAGTGGTGTCATTAACATGAGTATGCTGGTTTTGCTGGATTAACAAAACACTGGTGTTGCTGTGGGTGTTTATCCTTTGTGGACTGTATTTATATTGTACTTTAGAGGGAATGTTACCTTTACTGTCACCACTGGAAATCTAAATGGAGCAATACTGAAGATTTCTGCCTTGTATTTTTCAGCTTCAAAGACCGGAGGCTCGTTTACATCTTCAACCTGAACAACCACCTGAGGAGAGAAGAGAGAAAGATGAAGAAGGACACAACATTAATAGAAACTGACCAATTCTTTCTCCAGTACATCAGCTGAACACAGTTTGGTAAAGAAGCCTAAACTGCTAAATAAGTTAACAATTCAAACGATGCTCCACTGAACTGTACTAGGAAGAATAGATCCTCTGTTGTTGTCATTCCTGGCTCAGCACTGTGGAAACTGCACTATGTAACATATGGAGGAGGGTAGGAAAACCCACCTTCTTTATTTCAGATCAGTGCTGTAAATGTGAATTACACTCTGCAACTGTAGGGGGAGCCCAGGAGCAAAAATACCAAATCTTACCTAGTGTTCTTTTAAAGGCTAAGATTAAATTGGTAACCAGTGCTATACTTTTCTCCTAGATTTATATTGTATGTTGAAAGGCTTGTAGTCAATCTTGTATCATTTGTGAATTATATGGGATGGGATTCAGACATAGGCAGCTATACATGAGCCTAATGTCACCATGCCCGAATGCTAAATATCAGCTAGGGCAAAATTAGTCCCCTACTCACTCTGCTGTGGACCTGTGGAATTGCATTCTCTGGATGGATGGAGATCCATCCAATACTTTGGGTTAACTTGGAAAGGGGTTAATGATGCAGAACTAATCATCTAAGGTAAACATCCAATCACATTGACGTTCTGGTGGCTGAGTGCCATAAAATCCTCACAGCAAAGCTCTTATACAGTGTACTCGGGGCACAGCAGTATGCAACAATAGGCAGTTTGTCCAGTGTGTTTTATAAGTTTGTGTGTGTGTTTCTGTGTGTGTAATGGGGTTAATACCGTGGTCATTATAGTGTTGGGAGGAGTCCTGCTGTCAGTGGCTTCCACTTTAATGAAGTACCATTCCTGTTTCTCTTTATCCAGAGGCTGAAGAGTCCTGAGATTCCCGCTCTTGTCCACAGAGAACAGGTCTGAGTGAGAGGTCAGGTTGTAAGTGACCTGGACCAGCAGATTGCCTGTTAATGCTTTGACCACACCCACTTCTGTTTCCTTCGGCTCGTTCTCCTTCACCATGAAGAAGTAGGTAGCGTTCTCAAAGGCCAAGTCCTCCGTAAGAGTAGTGACTCTAACCTCAATCACCACCATCGCTAACAAGCAAGAAACAACAACAGGGTGAGCTTCTGATGGGTTAACAGTCCTTTATGCAGCGATACACGTCGGATAACACAAAAACTGTCTTCTACCCTGCAGCTTTGGGTTCAATTCCCATATCAAGTAGAAACACCATGACACATAAGAGACCTTGGGCAAGACACCCATTCTTCTACATCTGTGACATGACTAGAGTTTATTGCTCTGGATTAGAACATCTGCCCAGTACCATAAATAGAAATAAAAATCACCCCAGACGACGCCCCTCAGCCTCTTTTTGGACTGCTGCCAACACATCATTAGAGCTCAGCATGCTTGCAGGACTGTTATAGTTACAATTTTAGCTAATGGGGCTACATCAGCAGTGATGGGGTAGACCTTAGGTACAAACCTGTGCCATTTCTCTGAGGTGATCCATGATCCTCTGCAATAACATTAAGCTCTATTCTCATGTCCTCAGTGAGGTCAGCGAAGTCACGGGTCCAGGTGATGACTCCTGTCTCAGGATGAAGATCCAGCAGGTCAGAGTCCACAGAAAACCTGGAGAGAGACAACATCATAAAGATATTTCCTGGGCAACGGTCAGATAAGGGAACACCAGGTACGATTTGGTATTTTGGCTCCAGGGCTCCCTCTATTGAGTGCAGAGTGTGTGTTTGGGTGTGGGAGTACATAGTGCAGTTTCTGCAGTGCTGAGCCTGGAATAGCAAGGAGCAATTTTACCACCAAACATAGTTAAATATATTTATGAAAATAATCATCTTTTATATTTACATTTTTACATCTAAATTGCAACTGACAGGTGTTGCTTTGTAGTTTCTGAATGAACCAGTTTAGTTTTCACAGAGAGGGTCCCACACATAAGGTGACCCTTAATTTAGATTAGTGTTCATCTATTGTGTAATTCTTCCAGTAATGGCCTGTCTGTGGATTATAACAACATTAAACAACTGGGTGAATATTGATTATAGGTTGTGAACAAATTTGAGAGTCATTTGCAGTTCAAACGGTTGAAATCATAGAGTCAACTGGAAAAGTCTGAAGTTTGTAAATATGCCGCTGACCTATAGGAGATGAGGGAGTTGTTTCCAGCGTCCAGATCAGTTGCAGACACAGTTAAAACCACGTCTCCTACTTTAACGTCTTTAGCCAAAACCCGAGCAGAGTAGAGCTCCTCAGTGAAGACAGGATCGTTATCGTTTACGTCAGTCACGATAACAGTCAGTGTGGTGGCGTTCTAGAGGAAACCATCAAATTCACTTTAAACACAGATTTCACTCCTTAACTATAGCTTTAATTTCCAGTGATCACAACTTTTACTAAAGTGGCTTGATGAACCCCACTAAAGTTTGAAGCTAATTTCAATAAAATAAATCACATTTTTCTGTGCATTAAAAAATTAGGTGTTAGTCCTATACGACTTCACTGGACTCACAGTAGAAAGCTACACATTTAGCTTCCAAGACAACTAAGATGGTTAAGACACCCAGAATTTAAACAGATCTAGAGATGATTTTAAAAAACCAGAGACAGCATCATGAAAAATCTGGAAAAAAACCCACTACAATATTATTGCACGCATTACAACTAAAAAGGTAAAATGTTTACATTTCTTGGTGGTTCTCCATGATCACTGGCCACAATGACCAGGTCATAAACCTCTTGTGTTTCCCGATCCAGCTTCCCAATCACCGTCAGAATCCCATCCTGAAAGACACATTCAAATAAATATTCAAATTACATGTGTGTTACATGTGTGTTGAACATTTGCAATTTGTGAAATAATACAAGAGTAAATTGTAACAGATTTGTTCTATGTTTTAAATGTAAGAGCCTTATTACAGCAGTCAGGCAGATATTTCCCCAGGTTCAGCATAAATACTGTTTTCATACCAGAACTTGACTTTATCCTATTCTTTTTGGATCCTGCCAGATTGCCTCTATCTGTCTCCCTTCCCTTTCCTTGCTTCTACTACATCTATACTCTCTTTGGGCTCTACTCTGTGGCCTCAGGAGGAGGGTTCAGCATGTCCAGAACTCAGCTGCTGTGGTACTTGCACATTTCACACCAGGGGTAACATTCTGTAATGTAGAAACCCATGCTCCTCTACAAAGTATGATGAACAGATACAGAGGTGTTACGGAGGTGTTGTGGAACCTGACCTTAGCGATAGTGAAGAGCTCATTGTAGGAGAAGGTGGAGAGGGTGACTTCTCCATTGGCGCCGATGTCTGCATCACTGACTTGGATGTGATACACTTCCCCTGTGTGGTCTTCAGGAATCTTTATTGGGTTCTGCAGTTCCGTGAACTGTGGGTTGTTGTCATTGACGTCCAGGACGGTGATGTTGACCTGAGCAGTGGAGCTCAGTCCATCCACTGGCTGATCTACTGCCACCACCTCGAGACATAGAAGGGAGGGTTATGTCAACAGTCATAGGATTAATTCATGACCTTATAAATAATAACACCTACAAGGGTTTTCATTTTTCATACCAATATTAACTCTTCATATTAATCACCCATTTACCCGTTAGCTGGGAGGGTTATGGTTAACACATGCTTCAATCCAAGACATGTTAAAGTTAGCCTATTCATTTTTTTTAAAACGACCCCTAACACATTATTGAATGCTGTTCTTTGTAGTAAATCATTCATTTCCTGTATCAGCTTTATCCTGATAAGGGGCGTGGTCGGTTTGCAGCATGCGCAGGATCACTGGGTATAAGTCAATAACACACCCTGGACAGGGCACCTGTCCATTTCAGGGCATCAAACACTCATACATTCACTCAAACACTCATAAATGTGGGCAATGTCGCCCAGCCAATCCACCTACTGATATGTGAATGTGGACTCTGGGAGGAGACCCATGAAGGCACGGGGAGAACACATCCCAAAATCCTTTGCAGTAATGTGGCAGCAATGCCACACCGTTTTGCTCCCCCAAACACAAAATTTCCTCCCTGAAGTGAACTGCCTTACAGTGTTACGATATAATGACCTTACCTGTATTATATAGTTGTCTCTTGTCTCTCGGTCAAGACTTGCATTACTCAGGAGGTGGACCACACCCTGACTGTTAATACTGAATGTATCACTTGTGAATAGAAAGTAGCCGTTGGAGAATCCACCCTTAAAAATAGAAACACAGCAAGGTTTATTATAGAGACCAGAAATGTCTAACCAATGAAGTCAAGAGGAAGAAGATTCCTCAAGCTTGTGGTGAAATATTGCCTTGTAATAGATAGAGCATTAGATAGTAAGATATATTTATAGTGGAAGGAAATGGTTACAGCAGCACAAAAGTGTGTGAAATTAGAAAAACCTAGGATCATTAAAAAATATATATGGATAATGTGGCAGGGCTGAGTATGGAAGGAGGTGAGGAGCTCATGGGGGAGCTCCCAGCATGCTCTGCAGTTGCCCTTTTCTGTTGTTAGGAGGTAAAAGTTGTTGTTTTGGGGGATTTGGTGTTGGTGGGTGTTTAGTGCCCTTGTAAGGTTACATGTGCCAAACTGGCTCAGTCTCATTTTCCCATCTCTGGTGACATAACAATAACAAATAGTACATTTGTGTAAATGTAGAGAAGTGTATTAGCGGCTGTTTGGTAGAGAGTAGTGCCAGTCTCCACAGACCCAGATAGTAATAAATGTTTGACCCAAATGAGGCACATCTGCAGTTCTCTTATGGCCTACACTTGGCCATGAATGACAGCACTGACTTTGTAAACATTGTAAACAATTGCAATTTGTATAAGGGTTAAGGCAAAGTGGCATTCCCTACTGGTTTTATAATAGGTCCCTATGGTTAGTAGGTTGTAAAAATGTTTACTTGCCTCCTGAAGATGTCACAGTAATCTCTAGAGTGAGATTTTCTGATTATAACTGTCTAGCACCTCCCCTTCTGAGGATGGCTCTTTAAGTTTAACTGAAGAACAGGTGGTTTTCTGGGCCAGGGTCTTTATTTATCTGATTCATTTATTTATTTATGGATTTCTGTCTCTCGATGAAGGAATTCACAATGGAAATATGACCTGTGTCAAATAGTAAAAGCTAGAATGCCCCATTAATAAATATTGAGTTAAAGGATAACGATGCTGTGCTTTGTGTTTCTCACCTCATCTTCATCTGTCACCACCAGTGACACCAGTGCAGATCCGGGTGCTATGTTCTCATACACAGCCACATCATACTGTCCCTGACTAAACTCTGGAGCTTTATCATTCACATCCTCCACCCAAACGATCACCTCAGTGCTGCCTGTGAGAGACGGACTCCCACCATCCCTTCCCTTCACCTCCAGAGTGTATCTCTTGACCTTGCTGTAGTCCAGCTCCTGATCCAGGGTTATAAACCCAGTGGTGGGTTCTATGGTAAAAGCCATGGGTGTGGAAGGAGGTTCTTGTTTGGAGATATAATAGGACACAGCAGCATTGAGACCCTTGTCTTTGTCTGAGGCATTGACAACAATCACATCCGCCCTAATGGTGGCGTTCTCAGAGATGAAGGCTTCATACTGTTGTTTGGAAAAGATGGGTGCGTTATCATTGATGTCGGTTATTGTAATGGCCATGGAACTCTCTGCAAAGAGAGTGGGGTGGCCTTGGTCTTCAGCAACCACTTTAAAGTCGTACTTCTCCTGGGTCTCTCTGTCCAGTGCTGCAGCAACCGTAATCAAACCAGTCTCTGGATCGATGCTGAACATCCCAGCTGAGCCTTCCAGCCTGTAGCGGACCTCAGCATTTAACCCTGAGTCTGCATCTGTGGCCAATATCAATGTTACATTGTGTCCAACTGTTGCATTCTCTGGTATTTCAATAGAACCCGGGATGGGGGCAAACTCAGGACTGTTGTCGTTAATGTCTAACACCTCTACTATGACAAAGGCTGTGTCCCTGTTGGTTCCATCTGTAATGGACAGCTGGACTGTGTAGTTAGTCTGGGTCTCGTAGTCCAGTTTGACTTTTGTCTTGAGCATTCCTGTCACTCTGTCAATGGAGAACTTGTCTTCCTCTGTCTCAACCGTTAGGGTGACGGGAATGTCAGGATCCACAGAGAGAAAAGTCACCTGGAGAATAAAAAATAGACAACTTCACTCTTTATTCATTTAAGATCTTAACCACAAGGTATGACACAAACTGTGAAATCAGGCTCAGGTTTGTTCCCACCTCTGTCTCTCTCTAGAAAAACTTAGTGTTTTTTTGTGAAAGGATTAAGTCTTCACTCTCCTTGGTGTTACATCTTATAAACAGCCCATCAAATGGGATGGTGACAGAGTGAGAGTCACCCTGGAATTGCAACATTGCTAGACTGTTGCAACTTATAGAAACATGGTCTACTGACTCCATGCAGCTCATAATGTTGTGGTGTTTGCGCAGTTGTGTTTTCAGATTCAGAACTCAAAGATCCAGCCCCAGCTCAGGCAGGTGAAATATAATCAGGATTTTTACCACAGGACAAAGTCTGCAGTACAGGGAAAAAGAATGACTCCATTTGAAAATCACTTCTATCTCCAGGTAATAAATCCACAATCTCTTGTAAACACAGAGCTGGTCCTGAGTTGGCCACATTCCCCTTTTTTTGCAAAAGGTTTATTAAGTTCTTCAAGAACTGTACCTTGACAATTTCTACTCCTGCCTCTTGTTCTTCTTCTACTTTCCCCTCATAGGACTTATGAAAGAACTGGGGATGAGACTCTCCAGGTGCTTTAATGTCCACAAGCACAGAAGAAGATCGGATCACAGCACCCCCTAGAAAAATGGAGGGAAATTGCTACTAAAACCATAACTTAAATTAAAACCACTACTCCCAGTTCATTGGTATATCCCAAATAAGAAAATCAGAGGTTGCGAAAGACTAACATACCATCTTTGGCCGTCACAAAGACTGAAAACTGAAGGATTTTGTTTGGCTGGAGTGGGATCATTTGGATTAAGGCTATCTCGCCTGTGTGTTCATTGATGTCAAAATAGCCCTCGTCATTGCCATAGTCGATAGAGTAGCTGATCTCTCCGTTGGGTCCTTCATCCAGGTCGGTCGCTTCCACCTACGCATCATGAAAGAAAACCAAATCCACAAATCACAGATTCAGAGCTCTTCTCTCTGTTCACAGGAAATTTGATGGTTTATGCTGTTGAATTAACACATCGATATATGTGTATATACACACACTCATGCTGTATAAGGATATAACAATGTATAATAATGTGTATATACACACACCCATGCTGTATAAGGATACAATAATGTACATTAATGTGTGTATTTACACACACTCATTCTGTATAATCATACAGTGACAGCAGAGATTATCATAACGTGGGTCATAAATGTAGGGAGATAACATCAGATAACATCGAGAAACTCACCTTGACAACTTGCATTCCAACAGTTTGATCAGTGGAAACTTTGCCCTCGTACTTGGAGCGTCCAAACACAGGGGAGTTGTCGTTCTCGTCAGCGAGGGTGATGTTCACTGTGGCCGTGTCACTGAAGTTGGAAGGGGCCTTGTCTCTGGCTTCAATCTTTAGAATTAAACAAAGGAACTGCAGTCATTCCATTTGAGTATCACGTAGTGTATTAACTTAGCTGTTTTGACCATGTATTTTGGGGCATCCATGGCTTAAATATTAGAGTTGCGGGTTTGACACTTGAAGGTTGCCTGTTTGATAGTTAGTTAACACCACTGGTTAAAACCGTGGACACTTGAAACTGGCTGTTTATGGGAAATACACCAGACACCTAGAACATGAAATAAAGAAATGTCACATCATCTTTCTCACTGTATTTTGTCGGCACTTTTCCAAATAGAAGGTCACTGCAAAATACAATTTCATCCATTCTCAACTCGATCTAAAGAGGTACAGGTTACTCTGGACCACACTCTCACTACCAACTAGGTTTTTTATATATCCATGTCTTACTATTCCAGCTCTTACCTGAAAGAAGAAGCTGCTGATGGTCTCCCTGTCCAGATCAGCGGATGTCTTTACTCTAATGGACCCATCTGAGGTAATGGAGAATGGAGCTGTATCTGGAACCACGTGCAACGTTCCCACGAAGCCTCCCTATGGGAAAGATAGTGTCTTTTTACCCATGCATTCAGCATGATTTATAAGTCCAAATATTATTAGATATTCAAGCACAGCCTCTGAATTAGTTTCTCTAAAATATACCTGGTCCAGGTCTGTGACTTTGACTTGAAGCACGATCGTGTCTTTTGGGGAATTTTCTGGAATAACTGCAGAGTACTGGCTCTGGTCGAACTCTGGTGGGTTGTCGTTCTCATCCTCAATGGCGACAAACACAACAGAGTTGCCTGTCTTCGTGGGGTCGTCCTGCTGAGCTGCCTAAACACACACACACACACACACACAAACATTAGATTGTGAGAGCTGATTCATATTTTTCTCAGATTATATTTCCTTAAAGGAATAGTTTGGAGGACAAATTAAATTTCCACAGTGGAGAACTCATCACAGAAGATCTAATAAATCTAATGCATCTAAATTTGAATTCATTTACAATACTATCACTTTGATTGTAAGTATTATGTAAGTATTATATCACAATCATTATTATGTTTAGGCTGAAAACAAAGGTGTTACTATTTAAGAGATCAATGAAGCTGTGGTTAGTGTGCAATCAGACTTTTTTCTTTGTGGTACCTAGAGCGATAAAGTAATCACTACTCTAACTACTCTCCCAATAGTTAGGACTTATGCAGGCAAACAGAAGGCCTAATGTCTCTGATTAAACACTAACATTACTAGGAACTGACAGCAGAATCAACCAATCACTTTTTAGTGATTAAGTGGTGAGGACACCTTTGCGAAAAAGCAGTACTCTAGGCCTTCTGGAAGTAATGGATATGTCATTGACAGGGAGTGTTGTCACTCCAGGTTTTAGCTAGATTTTAAAAATGATAAACTAAACTCGCAGGGTCCTGTACTGGCCTATGGTACTCTGTAAAAAACACACCGTAAAAAACATCTTTTACAAGCGTTAAATTAAACCCAATGTTTTACCAGCTTTAAATGTCTAAAGTGTTGTTAGCTTAGTGCTAACATATTGTTGGAGTCTCATAGGGGCGCTAGCAGAATTTAGCATTATGATCCTGTTTTAAGTTCACACGTCTAAGAAAATTAGGACTTAATAGGAGTAAAGAAAATACATAAAAATCCATATATCATAGATAATTTGATAAATTTAGAAAGCCGAAGTCCATCGAAAAATGTATCTATAATAACTTTATGTAGATAATACAGCATATTCACTGACTGGACATGACATCTCAACAAAAAATAACTTTAAAATTATAAAATAAAAGTTAACTCAAGGGGAAAAAAACAAATACAAATAACTACAAATGACATTTTAGCCATTTAAATTTTGAAAAAAAAAAAACCCAAAAACAAATGAATCAATCCCTAAGGTTATTAATGTAAATATGGCAAGTGATTCCAAAAGTTTGAATGGGGACATCACTTCTCTGATATTAAGAACAAATCTGTCTCTTTATTTTACATAACTTTTATGAGACTGTACCTGTATTTGGATGGCAAGAATTTCTAATATTTCTCTGTCCAGTGCCTCAGTCACTGTAATGACTCCAGTGTTTGGGTCGATGTTGAAGTTGTTCTGGAACATACTGGGGGTGACTGGAAAAGGCACAAGAAAAGAATACACACAAATCAAACTGATTAAATATTTTGGGCAGAGACTTTATAGAAAAGACCAAAAGCGAGACATGGGTAAGTTATAGTCATAAATAATAAGATACTGCACCTTCAGTTATGCTGTAAATGACAGGTGCGTTGATTCCTGTGTCTCCGTCTTGAGCTTTTATAGCTTTTGGCAGGAATATGGGAAACTGTCCCAGCTGAGAACATAGTTTAGAAAGATTTACAAACTTTATGATGGGCCCACATCACTAACAAATGACTAACATTGTACTGTTTTGCATAAAGATCCAGTGACCCATTGCATTGTATTAAAATTTCATGATAAATCAACCAACAGAAACGGTGAGTCTAAAATGACTCAGAAATTGTTCCATTAGCTTCTATTATAAGTTTAAAATATAATTCCTTTTTCTGTACAGTTGCTGGTTTTGAGATAGGAGGTAAAAAACAAACTAAACTGCAACAACAGCCCATTTTTTAATTCATTATATTTTTGTGATGTCACTGCAAAAATCTGCAAAGCCAGCCTTCAGCAGTCCAGCTGATGAAGTTATAAGGAGTGATTTGGTTTGAGCTGATTTTAAATGAGACCAACAGTACAGAGTAAACTGACCTTATTTTCACTCTAAGTGTTAAAGAGAGGTCAGACAGTGGTCATGTACAAATGGATTATGACCCCCTGAGTCTCACGGTGGTGATCTGCTGGTTACCTGGTTCTCTGGGATGGATGCCTGATACAGACCATGATCAAAGTATGGGTTCAGGTTGTCAAAGTCTTCCACATTGATGATCACAGTGGCTGTGTCCTTCTGGTCATCAACATCCTGTGAATAATAGGAAAAAAAACTAACCAACCTTTCCGCCACCCCCCATCCATCCATCCATCCATCAATCAATTCATTCATTCATCTTCATTCTGATCAGGATCACAGTGGATCCAGAGCATAATCCAATACACTGGGCACAAGATAGGAACATGCCCTGGACAGAGTGCCAGTCCGTCACTGTATGTACTTCATTGTAATTTAATGAAGCAAGACTTTATGGTGACAAGTCATTTTGGAGCTTTTATATCAGTCCATATGTATACCTTGGCCTCCACGGTGAAGGTGTAGGTTTTAACGGTGTTGTAATTAAGGGCTCTTAGCAGCCGGATCGTCCCATCACTCCTCAGTTCAAACTCAGCTGGAGCTGGAGGCTGGACGCAACCATAAAGCACAATTATATTAAAGCTGAAATTTTATATTACATTATAATATTTAGTTATATTAAAGCTAAAACTAAAATTGCATCTAACCACACTGTGTCACATATAAACTCAAATCCCACTCACCTGTATGGCATACGTCACCCTGCTGAACTCTGGTGAAATATCAGCGTCAACGGCTGTCACTCTTAGAATATTAGATCCAACTGGTGTGACCTAAAACAGAAGAGTTTTAACTTGAAAGTGAAACCTTTACACCCGTTATTTCATTTTCAAAACAACATTACAACATGTAGACTGTGTAAAATCATTGATATCACTGCAAACTAACAAACTGACATAATAAAAATGTTGTGAACCATGGGCTAGAATCCTTCTGGACGCACCTCAGACACGGTGGTGATGTATTCGTTGTTTTCAAAAACCGGTTTGTTGTCATTGATGTCTATAAGAGTGAGAGTGCGTTTGTTCTTCACCTGCGATCAAAAAAATTCCAATCAGTAAAGTCATCTTTGATCAATGAAATCTTTAAGAAAGCATTCAGAACTGGAACTTACTCCTGAGTTAGTGCAGGTCACTGAGTAATATATTGTTCCACCAGACTGAAAGCAGAGACACAGTATTAAAATTGTTATTCATTCATTCCGCCATTGTTTTCCAAAGCTGCTTCAAGGTCACTGTGTTAAAATGATTAGAATATTTATTAATGAATTCAACTTGGCAGGAGTTCATTTGTTTTATCTGTATAAATATATAGCTTTCACACATGACAGTGGCTACATTCTGCATTTAACTAACACTAAAATAAACACTCATAAAATTATTTGCAAATGTTTGTGCACCCCTTGATTAACAATGTGCATGATTTTTTGTGAAGATATACAATCTGTAAAAGAACACCCTTTAATTCACAGTTACTTGAATTTAACATATTCGTTTTGTGGTCGAATGTGAACTCTGCAGTCACAGAAAATCAACTAAATATTAAGAACAATTATTTTGAGTTTACAATAATGAAGGTGGGCGGCACGCTGGTGCAGCAGGTAGTGTCGCAGTCACACAGCTCCAGGGACCTGGAGGTTGTGGGTACGATTCCCGCTCCCGGTGACTGTCTGTGAGGAGTTTGGTGTGTTCTCATCGTGTCCGCGTGGGTTTCCTCCGGGTGCTCCAGTTTCCTCCCACAGTCCAAAAACACATGTTGGTAGGTGGATTGGTGACTCCAAAGTGTCCATAGGTGTGAGTGTGTGAGTGAATGTGTGTGTGTCTGTGTTGCCCTGTGAAGGACTGGCGCCCCCTCCAGGTAGGCTTTGGACCCACCGCGACCCTGAACTGGATAAGCGGTTACAGATAATGAATGAATGAATGAATAACGAAGGTGATGACCCAGAATGTAGTTGATGCCCAGTGTGTGCTACAGATTGAGAATAGAGGAACATGATGTAGGTAGTGAGTGAAGCAGCTACTGACCTCCTTCAGAGCGTCAGCGTCCAGAGGTTTCACAGTTCGGACGACAGCGGTTGAGTCTCCAGGTGAAAAACTGAGCTCCAGGAAGGACACGCCAGTGGTGAAGAGGTACGCTTCCAGCTGCAGCTGATCGGAAGGCTGGATATTTGTGAGGTTCTCCACATCTCCTGCTCAAACCAAATTCATATTAGCACTGCGGGTTAATAATATCTAACCAGCATGCTTTACATATTTAGGTATCTCAACCATTAGAACCAGATGGATATTTGTGAATCATTTTCATTTATTGGGGCAGTGTTGTGGTGTTAAATGGTGTCAGTGGTGAACAGAGTCACGCTCACCTTCATATTCCTCCCGGACTGAGCTAAGGCTGTGGTCACTTCCAAATACACAGTTTATCTCAGATGAACCTGGAGGAGCAGAAAGCAAACACACAGCAGGTTTTTTATACCATAAAATGTGACCTGTTTCACTGCACAAATCTGCTGAGATGTATGATGTTACAATAATTGATAAAGACAATCCATTTGTGCAGAAATTAAATGTTAAAATCTGGGAATCTTAGTCATAAACTGTACAGGTGTCATGGTAATAAACAGGGTCTTATTAATAAACAGTAAATAAACCTGTTTTAATATTATGTGTGTATTATAATCATATTACTTTAGCGCGACACGGTGGTGCAGCAGGTAGAGTCCCGCTCCGGGTGACTGTCTGTGAGGAGTGTGGTGTGTTCTCCCTGTGTCCGCGTGGGTTTCCTCCGGGTGACTGTCTGTGAGGAGTGTGGTGTGTTCTCCCTGTGTCTGCGTGGGTTTCCTCCGGGTGACTGTCTGTGAGGAGTGTGGTGTGTTCTCCCTGTGTCTGCGTGGGTTTCCTCCGTGTGACTGTCTGTGAGGAGTGTGGTGTGTTCTCCCTGTGTCTGTGTGGGTTTTCTCCGGGTGACTGTCTGTGAGGAGTGTGGTGTGTTCTCCCTGTGTCTGTGTGGGTTTTCTCCGGGTGACTGTGAGGAGTGTCGTGTGTTCTCCCTGTGTCTGCGTGGGTTTCCTCCGGGTGACTGTCTGTGAGGAGTGTGGTGTGTTCTCTCTGTGTCCTGGTGGGTTTCCTCTGGGTGACTGTCTGTGAGGAGTGTGGTGTGTTCTCCCTGTGTCCGCGTGGGTTTCCTCCGGGTGACTGTCTGTTAGTGTGGTGTGTTCTCCCTGTGTCCGCGTGGGTTTCCTCCGGGTGACTGTCTGTGAGGAGTTTGGTGTGTTCTCCCTGTGTCCGCGTGGGTTTCCTCCGGGTGACTGTTTGTGAGGAGTGTGGTGTGTTCTCCCTGTGTCTGCGTGGGTTTCCTCCGGGTGACTGTCTGTGAGGAGTGTGGTGTGTTCTCCCTGTGTCTGCATGAGTTTCCTCTGGGTGACTATCTGTGAGGAGAGTGGTGTGTTCTCCCTGTGTCTGCGTGGGTTTCCTGCGGGTGACTGTCTGTAAGGAGTGTGGTGTTTTCTCCCTGTGTCCGCATGGGTTTCCTCCGGGTGACTGTCTGTGAGGAGTGTGGTGTGTTCTCCCTGTGTCTGCGTGGGTTTGCTCCAGGTGACTGTCTGTGAGAAATGTGGTGTGATCTCCCTGTGTTTGCGTGGGTTTCCTCTGGGTGACTGTCTGTGAGGAGTGTGGTGTGTTCTCCCTGTGTCTGCGTGGGTTTCCTCCGGGTGACTGTCTGTGAGGAGTTGGTGTGTTCTCCCTGTGTCTGTGTGGGTTTCCTCCGGGTGCTCTGGTTTCCTCCCACGGTCCAAAAACACACGTTGGTAGGTGGAATGGTGACTCAAAAGTGTCCGTAGGTGTGAGCGAATGTGTGAGTGTGTGTCGCCCTGTGAATATATATATGTGTGTGTGTGTGTACAAATGTTAGACTTGACTTTGCGTTCCTTTTACTTCAAATTATCAGACTGGCCACAGCCAAAAACACATTACTTGTTTTTCAGGAGATATTTCTGGTGAATATAAATTCAACAATAGGTATAAGTTGCATATAAGTATTTAACACTTACCAAGTGTGGCCCAGACACTGTAAACCCAGAAGCAGGTGAAAATGAAGACGGTACCGAGAAAATTCATACTGTCCACAAGAAAGGGTAAAAGAGTAGATCCACCAGCTCTCCTCTAGAACAGCACCCGCTCACAGTCAGTCTCCACCTGAGAACAGGTAAGAGGAATATCACTGTAATAAGCTATAACAAATCATATGGAGGTGTAAAGGTCGCTGATAATGCCAGATCTGTGCAGTGTAATCAGAGCCATAAACTCTTATAAAGCTGTCTTCTCGTAATTCTCATTATGACACCTGTTTCTCATTACCTTATGTTTATCTTTATATTTTTACTTTCATTATTCAGCATAAGCCTTCGATTCAATCTTTTGTGAAATGTATATTTATACAGACCTTTTTATAATTATCAGACATCATTATTTTTTTTCTGCAAAGCCGTAAACGTTACGTTTGAATCAGGTTGGATTATAGTATTGGTTTTGTGAAGATAGATTTGATTTCCATAGAGTTAGAGAAGAATATAAGTGAGGATTTTACAGTGTCAGTGTATGTGTCTGCACACATATACTCCTCTCAGCACTTCTTATAATGATTAATATACTCATTTAAATATGATACTGTACATTACTCGTGATCAAATTTATCAGTCTCCATTTGGGAGCTGTTTATTACAAGACCTAGGTCTAGCCTTTTATCTGTGGGTTGATAGAAGATAAACTCACATTACACCTGTTCATAAAATCCCAGTGAGGGACCTCATTGTTAAACATTAAACAGAGAGAGTGACGTTCATGGCTTCAGCGAGGAATTCCATATTCCTCCCTACAGAGTCTGAATATAAGAACTTCAGAGCAGCGGTGTGTTTGCTAGAGAATGTCAACGTGAAAGTGTGTAAAAGAGAGAGGTATGTTATGACTGGCCTTCACAGCTTGAGCTCATTCCTTCCAGAGGAAATTAGGTTGCTCTGTAATGGCTCAGGAGACATAATGATCATCCTCTTAAAATTAATTTAGGAGAAAAAGAATGAGACAAAAATAGACTAGAGACATGTAAAAGAGATAAAGAAGTGAGTATGGTTTAGTTCCTGTGAGGAGTTGGTGTGTTCTCCCCGTGTCCGCGTGGGTTTCCTCCGGGTGCTCCGGTTTCCTCCCACAGTCCAAAAACACACGTTGCAGGTGGATTGGCAACTCGAAAGTGTCCGTGAGTGAATGTGTGTGTGTCTGTGTTGCCCTGTGAAGGACTGGCGTCCCCTCCAGGGTGTATTCCCGCCTTGCGCCCGATGATTCCAGGTAGGCTCTGGACCCCCCGCGACCCTAAATTGGATAAGCGGTTACAGATAATGGATGGATGGATGGATGGATGGTTTAGTTCATCAGGCAACTCTGAGCACATTTTTTGAGATCTCCACTAAAACTCCAGAGGAGACCCCTGTGAGATTAGAGGTCTAGTATAAAAAAAAAAAAACACCCTTGAGCAGCAGGAGACTTATGTTAAGGGCGCTCTCTTTTTTTCATCTGATCTCATAGTAGGAAAAACAACTGAGGAT
The DNA here is from genome assembly GCF_029633855.1 of Hoplias malabaricus. Lineage (NCBI taxonomy): Eukaryota > Metazoa > Chordata > Actinopteri > Characiformes > Erythrinidae > Hoplias > Hoplias malabaricus. The sequence goes on along the minus strand of NC_089801.1, from coordinate 64,898,199 downwards.
GTCTCTATTTTGATTTTTCTTGCCTTTGGGATTTTCTTTACAACAGAAAGGGGGCAGCTCACATGAACAGCAGGTAGTGTCGCAGTCACACAGCTCCAGTCTGGGTGCCTGTCTATGAGGAGTTGGTGTGTTCTCCTCGTGTCCGCGTGGATTTCCTCCTGGTGCTCTGGTTTTCTCCCACAGTCCAAAAACACGTTGTTAGGTGGATTGGAGACTCAAAAGTGTCCGTAGGTGTGAGTGTGTGAGTGAATGAGTGTGTGTCACCCTGTGAAGGACTGGCGCCCCCTCCAGGGTGTATTTCTGCCTTACGCCCAATGATTCCAGGTAGGCTCTGGACCCACCACGACCCTGAACTGGATAAGGGTAATAAGTAATGACTGAATGAATGAACTCACATGAAATGAAAAATTCACAAATTGTTTTGTGGTCCTCAAATGAACCGGTTTATGAAGGTTTAATCTTGGAAGTAACTGAGAGCTCAAAAAGTGCACTACCTAAATTAGGCTGACAATTAAGCTTTTAGAACGGCTTTCCCAATGTCTCTGACCAACTCGATTGCCTTTAAAACGTTCTAAAATCAGGACAAAAAGCACAACACAACTCAGAACTAACCCTCAACATTGATGTTATTGGTTTTTAAGGTTTATGATGTCAGAAAACTATTTGCTGACTATGGTGGACTTGAAGAACAGGGTGAAGGGTGGGGGGGGGGCAAAGTATGCAGAGCAACAGATGGACAGTCTACAAGTGCTTCGGTACGGTAAGTAATGGACAGTGAGTGTACAAACCAAGAGGTGGCAGTAATGTGATTAGCGGTGCTGTAGAGTACGGAGCAGTGAGCAGTTTGGAACACAGCCTCAGTAGTGCACACTTCTCTAAAGGGAACGAAACCCCGCCCTACATCACATGATACTGGTCACGTGACGCGACCGTCAACAGGCACCATGGCGGAGGTCGAGAATGTGAAGTCTCTGGGCGCTTTGTTGAACGGAATCGCTCAGAAAGTTTATTACAACAACGCCGAGATAACTGAGGAGCTCCTGAAGAGCGAGGTTTACCCAGACATGCCTCAGGACGACTTCCACTCGCTGCACGAAAAGATGAGAGGCGTCTTAAAGGTATTCAGGTTATTTTAAACTAGGTACTGCGCTATTTCTGTGAGGATTTGATGGCAGTCTGTCATATATACAATAAACCAATGTTGGAGAAACAGTCCTGGATCATAAACACCAGTGTTAAGCCTCTCTAGCCCACGCTTGGCATTGAGCATGGTGACGTTAGGCTCGTGTGCAGCTGCACAGTGAAGCATCTGTATCTTAAATCAAACTCTACATGCCCAACTGTGTCTTAGTAATGCTAGCTTACTTGACTCAGGTGTAATGACAGTAAAACGTCTGTATATAACGTATCTTGTACATTTTAGAGAAGCCTTTACACTAAATGCTGGAACATTTCTGTGAGGATCGCAATCTTGGGGGTGCTGTAGTACCCCCTCAAGCCCACACTTGGCTTTGAGCTCATGTGCAGCTGCTCAAGAGTGTCCTATCTATCTATTCTATCTGCCTTTCTAGATATCCAAGGATGCCAAATACAGTGCCAATCCAGGAGTTTGGTGTGTTCTCCCCGTGTCCGTGTGGGTTTCCTCCAGGTGATCCGGTTTCCTCCCACAGTCCAAAAACACATGTTGGTAGGTGGATTGGCGACTCAAAACTGTCCATAGGTGTGTGTGTGTCACCCTGTGAAGGACTGGCGCCCCCTCCAGGGTGTATTCCTGCCTTGCACCCAATGATTCCAGGTAGACTCTGGACCCACTGCGACCCTGAACTGGATAAGGGTTACAGATAATGAATGAATGAATTAATTAATTAATAGAGCGCCAATCCATATCTGGGCACACACACACATTCATTCACACCAGAACAGTTAGTAGAGAAGCCATTTCACCTACCCTCCCTGTTTTTGCAGTGTGGAAATCGGAGACCCCGGAGGAAACCCATGCAGACACGGGGAGAACATGGGAACTCCACCCAGATGGGACTTGAACCCAAGATCCCGGCACTGAGAGGCAAATGTGCTAATCACTAAGCCACATACAATAACAATGACTATCTGTAGGCTATATCTATTTCTCAACTGAAGCTAGCACTGAAAGAGTAATTGTTTTTAAATTGAGATCACAACTTGGAAGAGAGCAGTTATAAAATCATAGGAGGTGCAGACTGGACTGCTGCTGAGTGGTCCAAAGTTATGTTCTCTGATGGAAGTAAATGTTGCATTTCCTTTGGAAATCAAGGTCCCCGTCTGGAGGAAGAGAGGCACAGAATCCACGTTGCTTGAGGTCCAGTGTAAAGTTTAGACAGTCAGTGATGGTTTGGGGTGCCATGCCACCTGCTGGTGTTGGTCCACTGTGTTTTCTGAGGTCCAAGGTCAAAGCAGCCATCTACCAGGAAGTTTTAGAGCACGTCATGCTTCCTGCTGCTGACCAACTTTATGGAGATGCAGATTTCATTTTCCAACAGGACTTGGCACCTGCAGACAGTGCCAAAGCTACCAGTACCTGGTTTAAGGACCATGGTATCCCTGTTCTTAATTGGCCAGCAAACTCCCCTGATCTTAACCCCATAGAAAATCTATGGGGTATTGTGAAGAGGAAGATGCAGTACGCCAGACGCAACAATACATAACAGCTGAAGGCCACTATCAGAGCAACCTGGGCTCTCATATAACAGCTGAGCAGTGCCACAGACGGATCGACTCCATGCCATGCCACATTGCTGCAGTAATTCAGGCAATAGGAGCCCCAACTAAGTATTGAGTGCTGTACATGCTCATACTTTTTAGTCGGCCAGCATTTCTAAAAATCCTTTTTTTGGACCTCTTGTGCTTTATAGAGACTAATGGGGTTTGGTTATTCTTGTTTAGAGAGACCAATACAGTGTGAATGTTCTGCTCAGCTGAGATCAGTGCACTAAATAAGCTCAGCCATTACCTACAAGAGGCAGCCTTTTGTTTACTTTAACTTCCTAGGGCCTAAAATAAAGCATCACTGGTGGACTGACTCTCTGTTGCACTTTCTCTCTCTCACTCAGTCCATTGCTACAGCTGATATGGATCCGACTCAGCTGGAGGCCTTTCTGACAGCCCAGATGCGGAAGCTCGGTGGTGGAGGGTTGAGTTCGGAGCAGGCAGCTGCTATGGGTCGGTTCTGGAAGGCCCACAGAGCTCGGATCAGAGAGAGTCTGCAAGCTCAGAGCCGCTGGGAGCCGAGCCTCAGAAATGTGAACTGGAGAGTGGACCTGCAGACTGCCTCCAGCAGGGGGAGCACTTCCAACACTCCTGTGGCCCTGGTAGAGCTGGAGCTGGGACGAAACGGACAGGTGAGGACAGCCATTATGAAGAACTTGGCTGATTTTGGGAGGTGATGATTCAATGTCTTTGAGGAGTGTGGTGTGTTCTCCCTGTGTGGGATTCCTCTGAATGCTCTGATTCCCTCCCACAGTACAGACACACATGTTGGTAGGTGGATTGGCTGTGTGACTGTGTGAGTGTGTAAAATTGTCCACAGGTGTGTGTGTGTGTGACTGGGTGAGTGTGTGAAATTGTCCACAGGTGTGAGTGTGTGTGACTGAGTGATTGTGTGTAATTGTCCACAGGTGAGTGTGTATGTATGTGACTGGGTGAGTGTGTGAAATTGTCCATAGGTGTGTGTGTGACTGGGTGAGTGTGTGAAATTGTCCACAGGTGTGAGTGTGTGTGACTGGGTGAGTGTGTGAAATTGTCCACAGGTGTGTGTGTGACTGGATGAGTGTGTGAAATTGTCCACAGGCGTGTGTGTGACTGTGTGAGTGTGTGAAATTGTCCACAGGCGTGTGTGTGACTGTGTGAGTGTGTGAAATTGTCCACAGGTGTGTGTGTGTGTGACTGGGTGAGTATGTGAAATTGTCCACAGGTGTGTGTGACTGAGTGAGTGTGTGAAATTGTTCACAGGTGTGTGTGTGACTGGGTGAGTGTGTGAAATTGTCCACAGGTGTGAGTTTGACTGGGTGAGTGTGTGAAATTGTCCATAGGTGTGTGTGTGACTGGGTGAGTGTGTGAAATTGTCCACAGGTGTGTGTGTGACTGGATGAGTGTGTGAAATTGTCCACAGGAGTGTGTGTGACTGTGTGAGTGTGTGAAATTGTCCACAGGTGTGTGTGTGTGACTGGGTGAGTGTGTGAAATTGTCCACAGGTGTGTGTGACTGAGTGAGTGTGTGAAATTGTTCACAGGTGTGTGTGTGACTGGGTGAGTGTGTGAAATTGTCCACAGGTGTGAGTTTGACTGGGTGAGTGTGTGAAATTGTCCATAGGTGTGTGTGTGACTGGGTGAGTGTGTGAAATTGTCCACAGGTGTGTGTGTGACTGAGTGAGTGTGTGAAATTGTTCACAGGTGTGTGTGTGACTGGGTGAGTGTGTGAAATTGTCCACAGGTGTGAGTGTGACTGGGTGAGTGTGTGAAATTGTCCACAGGTGTGTGTGTGTGACTGGGTGAGTGTGTGAAATTGTCCACAGGTGTGTGTGTGACTGGGTGAGTGTGTGAAATTGTCCACAGGTGTGTGAGTGACTGGGTGAGTGTGTGAAATTGTCCACAGGTGTGAGTTTGACTGGGTGAGTGTGTGAAATTGTCCACAGGTGTGAGTGTGACTGGGTGAGTGTGTGAAATTATCCACAAGTGTGAGTGTGACTGGGTGAGTGTGTGAAATTGTTCACAGGTGTGTGTGTGACTGGGTGAGTGTGTGAAATTGTTCACAGGTGTGTGTGTGACTGGGTGAGTGTGTGAAATTGTTCACAGGTGTGTGTGTGACTGGGTGAGTGTGTGAAATTGTCCACAGGTGTGAGTGTGACTGAGTGATTGTGTGTAATTGTCCACAGGTGTGTGTGTATGTATGTGACTGGGTGAGTGTGTGAAATTGTTCACAGGGTTGTGTGTGTGAAAGAGAGAGAGAGAGAGACTGGGTGAGCGTATGAAATTGTCCACAGGTATGAGTGTGTGGTGCGTGTGTGAGTGACTGGGTGAGTGTGTGAAATTGTCCACAGGTGTGTGTGTGACTGGGTGAGTGTGTGAAATTGTCTACAGGTGTGTGTATGTGTGAGACTGGGTGAGCGTATGAAATTGTCCACGGGTATGAGTGTGTGTGTGTGAGAGAGAGAGAGAGAGAGAGTATGAGTGACTGGGTGAGGGTGTGAAATTGTCTACAGGTGTGTGTATGTGTGAGACTGGGTGAGCGTATGAAATTGTCCACGGGTATGAGTGTGTGTGTGTGAGAGAGAGAGAGAGAGAGAGAGAGAGAGAGAGAGAGAGTATGAGTGACTGGGTGAGGGTGTGTTGCCCTGTGATGGACCGGCACCCTGACCAGGGTGTGCGCCTGCCTTGTGCCTCATGTAGTCTGCGGACCCACCACAACCCTAAACAGAATGATGCAGTTACTGACAATGAACGAATGAATGAATGAGTGAACTTCCAAATATGACTTTTGTATCAAATTGAAGTAAGGGGTGCTGTGTTGATCTGGACAAGTAACAGAAAAGATAGAAAACACAAAGAGCAGCAGCAGGCAAGAGTTGTTACAATCCTGTTGAATTATTGTATTCTTTGTTTCTGATAGATAAAGAGTTTTTAAATATGGCACTGCTTCTTCTTTCCCTCTCGTCTAGCTTAATAAATCTCAAAAAAATGACAGATCATGGTGTGCACAGTATGGAGCAAGTGCTTTTATATTTTCTCACTATTACCCAACCTTTCTTCCTACAGAGACTTAGTGAGGTTAAAAACAAATGAGCGAACATGCGTTTCCCCTGCGATTGTTAACGTTGACTGACGACTGTGTGAGTCAGAAGAGTGCTCAGCAGCTCTAATGAACAAATGAAGGAAGCCCACAGCCAGACACCAATTCAATTAACAATACACTGCCGTTCAGATAAAGAGGGATGTAATGGAGGACTAGAGAGACTAACAAATGATCACGGTTCAAACACAAGAGTACAGTCGTCATTTTACAGGAGAAGGAGAAAACCTTCTTTACTTTGAATGGAAGTCAATGTGACAAGTTTTTGTGTTTTATAAATATTTTAAAAAGCATTGTTTTTTATGTAGTGTTTTTAAGAACCCAGTGAGATGACCCTTTCTTACATCAGTATTAGGTGTGCAAAATTTTGGTGTGCATACTTAAAACATTCCCCCACTCTTTTGTAAATTTATGGAACTTAAGTGCAGTATTAAAAATTACTTATTTTTTTGTTAAATAAAATTACCCATATAATTTTAATACTACTCGTATAAATGGGTAATACTACTCAAACCAAACAAAAACACAACAGTACACAGAGTGCAGAACAACACAGGTGGCCATGGTGGGAGCAGGTCCAGTGAACAACACCAAAGAGTGGGGGGTAATAACTGCTTCTCTAAGTTGACAGGCACGGTAGATACCAGCTGTGAATGCAGGCTACTAGCTGCCAAGCAGCAACGATGAAAACAGGCTCCCTCAGTTGACAGTTCCAGCGATATCATATCAGTGGTGAAAGCTGGCGGCTCGCCGCAGAGCAGCTGCGGCAAGAGACTATTGCATTGGTCCATTCCTCATGAACCTTCCACGTATTGTAGAAGGCAGCAGCTCTCTTCAAACCATGTAGAACTTGGCAGATGAATTCTGGCTCTGCCTTACTTCAGTGGTTTGTTTAAAGCTGATAACAACATCCCGTTCACCAATAAGCCCTCACTCAAATGTCAGACAACCACTTCTAGGAACTGCACCCAGGCCACCACCTCCTCATCAGAATAACTATCCAAATACCAGCCCTGGTTTAACCAGCAGTTTGTATTTGAATATGAACATTGGTTTATTGTGCTCAGAATGGTAAGCTTCGTATTTTAGTTCATTGTTTATTTAATCCTCCACCTCCAAAGAGAAAGTAACTTATAATATCATTTCAGACTAGTAGGTAGTTGCCTGTGTCACTTTAACCGAGACTGGCTACTTATCAGACGTGGACAGTTGGTCCCCTAGTCAGTCTTATCAGCAACTTCCCTTTTCTTGAACTTATGTGCTCCTAGTGCTCAGGTTCAGGCCAGCAGCTGACGTAAACCACATCCTCCAACACTTCCTTCACCAATTTTTATTGGAAACTGCTGGCAGATGCAATGCTGTGACTGGAAGTGTGTAAATGTGTGTTTCCTGTGCTGTTCACAGTGAAAGACCAACTGCAGACCCCCTGCTAAAGCTCCGCCAACTCGCTCTGCTAATTTTATACTTTCTTCCGTTACCTCTTCATACTGATCAGGGTCGTGGCAGGTCAGAAGCCCACCCAGAAGTCTTGGGAACACACCCTGTCAATTTCACACTCACACTTTTTTACTTTGTGTTAGACCTGGTGTGACAGTGTATCCCTTGATATTACACCCACAGTGATAATAAACACACAAACACAGTTTTTCTGGACTCTAAATTCAGTGAAGGTTAAAGTTGACAGAGCACTGCAGTGATGTGGAGGTGGAATTGGCTCCGCTTCAGACAGATACTAAACAGAGGGTGAGGTAATAAGCAAAAAAGCTGCCACCGTTTTTACCACCGAAGGTACTGCAAATTTAGCTTATTTACCAGCTTTACATTTGAATTTTCATTTCCACCTTAACCCTAGAAGCATCACGCTTCTCTGACCCACTGAAACCTAGAAGCATTTAGAGCCGGTCCTTTGACAGTTGTGACTGACCACTCTCAGTACTGCGCTGACTTGCCTCCCACACCAAACCCAACACGGCGCTTGGAGGGAAGTCAGTCGCAGCTCTCAAATTAACATCTGACTCATGGCGCTTCTAGTATTAAATGTGTCACTAGTTATGGCTGGTGTTATCTTCCTTATCAATTTTCCCTTCCACTTTATTTAGGAGGCAGATGCTTTCTCACTCTTTATTTTTCCGTATTCCTATGTTTATTTCCACCACTCAGTTTACGAGGCTAATATTGGCATTAACTGCCAGCATTCTGTTGTAATTTTCTGTTCCATCTTAAAAAGGTGATTATACGAGGCTGCAATTAGCTTTTGTTTTTCTTTGTTTAAAACAGACACAACACAGATTTTACACCTTTAACCATGCTGTTATCTCACTTTCTTTGTATAAAACACACAAATCACAGATTTACACCTTTAATCCTGATGTTATTCCCCACATTCTTTGTTTAAATCACACAAAACACAGACTTTAAACTGTTAATCCACACACATGCATCAGTACTTTACCAAGTTACTGGAAAATCTTATACAAATGTATAAGAAACAAACTAGGAGCCTGGTGGAATAACTGCACACTTTTGTAATGCTAGCAAACAGATTAGCTAGCATAATGCTAATGATGGGGAAGAGGGAGGGCCATCCTAGGCACTCCTAACCTCAGACGGCCGGACCGAACCTGTGATCTTATCAAATTAAGACATGAAACATGAGAAATATCAGAATCAGTGTTTCTCCACAGAGTGCTCACCTCTGCTGCTGTGTGTAAAGGAACAAAAAAAATGGTAACACATGACACTCAATATCCCAATTAAACCATCATCCTCGTCAATATCTTGCCCATTAGTCCTGCTTCAGAAAACCACTTTATAATCATATTTTTTCTTCTGGAACCACACATCCAAGACAAGAAGATTGTTGGTTAAACTCATAGTTGCCTAATGTTACTCCACCCACTCCCAAGTCTTTCGAGACCATGAAATGTTCCATTAGCCAGCTTCAAACTGCTATGGGCCTTAATGTCTTTGTAGTGAGCGGTGTAGACAGGCTGCTGCGAATACTGCCTTCATCCTGTCTCGTGTTTTTATTCCAGCTGGTGGTGACAGTGTATACCCCACCCAAACCAACAAACACAACAGAAATCAAACACAAACCTGTGCTCAGACACTGTTTGAATAACCTCTCCTCTTCTTGGTTGGGTGTTAGCTCGTTGAATTAGTGTTGGTTGCAACACTTTGCTTTACTTCAACCTCAAAGCCACCAACTTGTTCAGAGAATGGAGGATAATGACAGGTGCTGATAAAAGCAGGACACGTCTGAGGTATGGAGTCTTTTGTGTAGGTGAGCAGATCTAGTCCAGACTTGTTCCTGAATTCATGTCAGAGGTGCTGTACAGGTATGTGTTTGTTCACAAATGGTACAGTTAGGGTATATGTAGTCTCACGGATACAACAGTAGCCTTAAGCTCCTGTTGTGAACCTTAAAAGGGACAGATTTTACCTCTTTTCTACAAGTGGACACAATTCTGGTTCTTAATGAAGGGTATGTGACATGCTCTGGTCAAAACACCACAAGGTTCAAACCCCACAGCAACATTCTCCCCCTCTCTAGACAGCCCCCTTCAGAATGGCTGCTTTAGCGCCTGTTCCTGTAAATGATAATGAGCAGCTCGCTGTTCACCCCGACCCCTAGCGCACAGCAGTGAGGAGTGAGGTGCAGAAGCTCTTGTTTTTAGCTGTTTTTGCTCTGTTCTCTTTCTTCTCTATTCTCATTCAGTGATCTTATTTCTTGACGCTCAGTGTCTGTTTTGCTTTGTTTTACGTTGTCTTTGTGCTCTCACAAATGTGGGTCCAGCATTGTGATTGGAGAGACTCAAATAAGGCAACTCTAAAGTCTCTATGTGATAAATAGAGCAATATCAGAATGACTTGTTTTAATTCCATTATTTCTGACTTTCATATCGCTCCAGAGACACACATTAATGCGGACATTCACTGCACCAGTGATTTCATAATGTGTCCCAAATTAAAAACATTCATTATCTGTAAGCGCTTATCCAGTTCAGGGTCGCGGTGGGTCCAGAGCCTAGCTGCAATCATTGAGTGCAAGGTGGGAACACACCCTGGAGGGGGCGCCAGTCCTTCACAGGGCAACACACACACATTCATTCACACACTCACACCTATTGATACTTTTTTGAGTCGCCAATCCACTTACCAACGTGTGTTTTTGGACCGTGGGGGGAAACCAGCGAGAACACACCTCACAAAACTCTCACAGACAGTCACCCAGAGCAGGACTCAAACCCACAACCTCCAAGTCCCTGGAGCTGTGTGACTGTGACACTATCTGCTGCGCCACCGTGCCGCCCCCAAATTAAAAATGGGCTATACATTTCTACAGAAATGACAATTCCACATGAGATTTTAAAAAGCCTTGTTTGCCTCTTCACTCTTGAATCCCCAAAAAGAGTGCAGTGCTAGTAAATGATAACATTTTGTTGTCTCTTTGCCATAATGTCTGCTTTCTTTTACTCTGTTTATTCCCTGCTGTTTTGGGGGAAGCGATGGATTGTTTTAGGAACATTAGTGTCCATTAAAGCCATGCCTTTCAAATGAAGGCCTTCCTCCCAGAGGAGCCCATGCTCTTCTCTTTACCCTCCCACTCTTATCAGATGTAGAGTGTTATCCATTAATGTTCTTCAGAAATGGCAGTAAACAACACAGATGACTGCTTTTTTTTTTTTTTTTGCTGTCAGAACATTTCAGTCACACCAAATCTTTATTCTTTTAAGATTTTAAATCTCCAAGCAGATTTATTTATAAATATAGTATAGATCACCATATACATTTTTTTAATCGAAAATATTTCATGAATTATTTCTCCAGTAGCATTTACACCTGTCAGCCAAACCACAAAACCACCGCTTCTTTTCGAACAGCCACTAATGCAACACCACTGAGCAGTTCAGCGCATCAGAGGAGAATGCAAACTACTCGTATCTGTCACATCAGCTGCCAGATTCCCATGAGATGGTGGAGAAGGGGCCATCCCACTCCTGAAGAGAGTGAGGCCAGTTGTGCTCTCTAGGACTCCCGGCCTTGGACGGCCTTGATCACTCTGCTGAAATATAAAACTTATAAAATTGCTGTTTGAGCTGAACATATTTAGCCCGAACATATCTGCCTGTTATTAAATCATATATTAGTCCTGCGTGGAGAACTGTAGCTTCTGTGTGCTCATTGCCCATAGCCAGCTATGCAGTCAATAAGGATAACAGCTTGTAGGAGAACACAAACCCCACAAGTTAACTGCCTGTTAATGTATTTGTGTGCATTATACTCGAATGAACATTGAATATGATGAATGTTGTTATAGTGGCAGACTATGGATATCGCTTGTGCTTCAAGAACAACTTGATCAACCTTAATTGCAAAGAGAGCCTACCTAATCCAGGTTATTTGGCTTTAGTGTCGTGTCTAGAGGCAAATATATTTGAAAATAATTTTTAATATAGTAGTAGTTTGCTCTAATAAAGTCTTATTTAGGTCAAAACATTTTGCTGTGTTAGCGATGGTCAGTAAATGAGACTCTGTGAGTGTGGGTCAGTTGAAGGGCTTTCGGCGCTGTGCAGTTCAGCTCAGCTCAACAGAGTACACCAACACGTGCTGACGATAAACAGTTTCTGAGAGAGAGCAAATTTCATAGACTGGTGCTGGCGGAACAGAAAAGTTTGAAAATACACTAAATACTATGGTTCTACACTGTTTAGAAGCACAATTGGCCAGCTAACAGGCACTTGTGATTTAGCACACCACAACAGATTTTCCATTAAACTGAGGCTCAAATCACACACATTTAGAGATAAAGCCTCATAGCTTCATTCCTCTGTCTTTTAACCCAAACTCAACGCTAAACTCACACTGCTGTGGGCTACTGGGCTTGTGTTTTTTCCTCCCACCCATTTTCAGAATGTGACATCAGCACTCTGTGAGCTCCCAAAGCGCATCCCCTCGTAGCTGTCTTAAATGCACATTAATGAACTCTATGGCCTTGTACTTAAAGACACAGAACAGAAATATGACACACCACACACACGTCATAAATAGCTTCCTCATTTTGAGATACCATCCACATTTTTAAATACCACAGTATACAGTATTATGTGTGTTATAGAAAACTGTGTCACCTGTCTCTGTTTAACACCTTGTGGACGTTGGTTGTGACTACACCACTGGACTAAAACTCAACTCTGGGCTTGATACTTTTTCTCTCTATCTTTCACACACACACACACACACACAAACAAACAAATCCTAATGAAAGAAACGTGTAGAGATCAGACGGGTTCTGCTTTTCCTGAGTAATGTGTTTCTGGGGATATTTAGGTTGATGAGATCCCTGTACTTTTATTATTTTGGTTCACATGATTTACTGTGTTGTTTCAGGGGGCATGAGTAAACAGCGTGTGTGTGTGTGTGTTTCCAGGAAAGTACAAAATTCTGGGCTTTATTTATAAAAGAAATATTGATTCTATGTCATGGCATTTCTGATTAATCCCCTACACAATGATATGAAACAATATATTGTTTTTAACCTCAGTGGTATATTGTATGGTGCTTGATTCCCTGTGCGACAATTAGCAAACTATTTTTAAAATGTTGTGACATACACCACAGTCCCCATGCATCAGTGGAACGTTTTGGGGCAAGGCCCATGCAGAATAACTGCCAGCATGCCTTATAGTCATCCCGGTAAAGGAATGTGTTTATTCCTGATGTTGTTGAGTGATGTGGGGTGTAATTTAGAAGTCGTTGTGTTTGTGCTCATAAGTTTCACTCCATGTATGATATCCTTTTGATGTCATGTCAAGCGCCGCACTGGGGCTTTACTGAGCTTTTACAAAGGCTTTTGTTTATTGCCTTATTAATTAAAGAGTATTCTGCCTAAAAAAAAGGTGTGTGTTTAGGCTTTATCTTCATTAGAATGGCCTCCCAATGGTCAACCGTGCACAGAAGTCTATGTACAGCAGAGTTCTTAGTGTGGGTGTGAAGTGAGTTTCTGATGTCACTTTTGAATGGATACCCTGTCCAGTTTTGTCCAGACTGATCCGGTTGAGCTTTCTGAACTGCCAGCAGAGGAAATGAGCATGAACATTAGCTCTCCTCCCGCAGGGACACGCACTTTCTGTAGACCATGGTCCAGTTGGTTCACATCAGCTGAGCGAGATGACATTCACATTTCATAACTTGACCAAAGCATGTGTCTCCATCCATCGTCATTTGTCTGTGTTTGAACCCATCGGCTGCTCTTGACACTGAGTGTACATTTCACACAGATGCTGTTAAATCACATGGAATAACCTTTGATTTCCACATACAGAGTGGAGCAGGTTGATGTCTATAAGCTCCTGGGCACAGAGATGGACAAGTCTCTCTTTCTCATAGCATGCAGATCCTGTTTATGGGAAATCACAGCAGCAATGAATTCTTTTGAGGTGGAGAAGGGTGCGCTGGTATTTGTGCTGATTAGTAATATAGCATAGTTTCTCCCTGCAAAAGTCAGGTTTAGGTTAGAATGTTATTGATCATGCAAGTAAAATAACTGATCCTACACACCCCCACTATATTTGCTTCAGGCCCCCGCTATAAAGTTCTTTTGGCTAAAACTAATATTTTTAAAATGTCCTTTGTCCCAGTAACTACCAGTTGTCTTCATCATGTGAGAGTTATGTTGGGAGGGATTTTCTCTGTTTTTGTTTTTTACATGTAATAAAATGGGTTTAAAAGCATAGTTCCCGATTGTAATCAAAAAACACTTTTTATAAAATTCAGAAGATGTTGATGTTTCCTCACCATTTGCTGCTCTCCAGTCTGTTTTTGTGCTAGAAACTAGTCTGATGTGTTTATGAATCCCCAGTGTCTATAAATGAGTGAAAATACAGTTTCTTTCTCATCTGGAGTATTTTAAGAGAATAGAATAGATAGAACCTCAAATGTTGAAAAGCATGAACCGAGATGAGGATATTGCTCTATTCCTGCTCCATATGTGGTCAATATTAATTTACTTTTGATTTTTTTTTTTTTTTGGATCATTTATGGGGCGGCACGGTGGTGCAGCAGGTAGTGTCGCAGTCACACAGCTCCAGGGACCTGGAGGTTGTGGGTTCGATTCCCACTCCGGGTGACTGTCTGTGAGGAGTTGGTGTGTTCTCCCTGTGTCCACGTGGGTTTCCTCCAGGTGCTCCGGTTTCCTCCCACAGTCCAAAAACACACGTTGGTAGGTGGATTGGCGACTCATGAATGAATGATCATTTATGGTAGAAATATCTCCAGATTCTGAACTGTATTATTCATTCATTCATTCATTATCTGTAACCGCTTATCCAATTCAGGGTCGCGGTTGGTCCAGAGCCTACCTGGAATCATTGGGCGCAAGGCGGGAATACACCCTGGAGGGGGCAACACAGACACACACACACGTTCACTCACACCTACGGACACTTTTGAGTCGCCAATCCACCTACCAACGTGTGTTTTTGGACTGTGGGAGGAAACCGCAGCACCCGGAGGAAACCCACACGGACACGGGGAGAACACACCAACTCCTCACAGACAGTCACCTGGAGCGGGAATCAAACCCTCCAGGCCCCTGGAGCTGTGTGACTGCGACACTACCTGCTGCGCCACCGTGCCGCCCGCTAACTGCATTAGTACAAAACTAATCAACTTCAGTTACAAATGCTTTTCTGTGGTATTTCAAACAGTGAATAAAACCTTACAGACAAGATAAACATCAGCCACATACAAACAACAGTAGTCATTTTCAAATTAAAAGACGCTTCATAGACTACACGTCATAGAGATTTTTCATATTACTGTGCATCAAAGACAAATTTCTATCATAAAATCATAATAAAGTTCCGAATCTGTAGTACACAGTTTCAACAGACAGTAATTTTGATACCTTACTCTGTGTTAAAAAAAACGTACTGAAGACCAGTCAAAATTCACATACAGTAGAAGCCAATGGACAGTTGCTGGACTGGACTCTGTCAGGGCTTGTGAACAGCTTGTGGGAAATGTTTGTGAATTCCTTCTTTAAATTAGCCAGCCAAAGGCAAAGCACCTGATACGATTCATTACCTGTGCAGTGCTGAGGTCCTCCTGACTGCTGTGAACACCAGAAAAACAGAGGGAGGATTGGTTAATGGGTTGCTCCTGGGTTTGAAAGTTGGATAAAGCCTTCTTTCAGTGTTTTTTTTTGTGTGTGTGTGTATGCACTGTTGTCTTCATGCACCGCTGAGTGGGGACAAGGTACACATCACCGCTAGATCAGAGACATGGAACAATGTTATTCAGATGTGTTATAAATTTAATGTTGATTTTAAACTGCTCTCTCTCTCTCTCTCTCTCTCTCTCTCTCAGGACTCTGAGTTTGTGTGTTTGGAGTTTGATGAGCTGAAGGTTAATCAAGTGCTAAAGAAGATGGCGGAAATTCAAGAAAGCATTGACAGCATAGTTCACCATAGCTAGTGTGTGTGTGTGTGTGTGTGTGTGGAATCACTAACCTAATCCCTGTATAATATTTTGTCATGTATACTGTATTGTCTTAAGTGTCATTTGTATTTGGTTATAGTTTTTTAATCATATTCACAGTTGCCTCAAAATGTTCAATTAAATGGTCTTTTCTACCTAATACTCCACTGTTTATTTATTCACTTTTTCTTTATGTATTTACACTTCTGCTGTCAAAATTAAAACATGAGCAATGCATTCACTCAGTAGATGGTTAAATCCACTATTTTTTACCTTTTAATGAAGTGTCCTAGTTTGAAATATTAGACCGGCCATAAATTTGTAGAAGTACATATTTTAAAGCTTAATTTCTAGTTCCAGTTATTGTGTTTAGTTTTGTACAGTTATTGCTGTTCAGAATTTGTTTATGAACAGTCCAGTTTGTTTGATAAGTCACAAGCATAAACTACAAACACACTTCCCTAGACAGAGGTCACAGGGAATAAATCAACAAACAGCAAACTGACAAAAGCAACAATAAAACTGAATACAGTTCCTCCTTCTATTAAGACTTAACTTAGCAAGATGAGACAGAGGGGCTACAGTCATTGGAGCATGTTGCTCTCACCAGACATCGGTGATTAAATGGGGAAACTGCAGTCTCCACAGTTTAATGTTCATCCTTCATCCTGTTTTGCGTGTTCAGGTTCATGAGAATCTGAAAATGAAGAGCTGCTATAGCATCGTAGCGCTGTTATGGTTCCTGAAATATAGCTAGCATTGTGCTAAGTAAGTGGGAACAGGCAGGGTCTTGCTAAGATCAAATTCAAGTTTTTGTTTGCTTTTTTGCCAAGTTCCTCGTGATATTTTAACATGAGCGTGTATGTGTTGGTGGATTATTGTTTAGTCATCATTTATTCACTATTCAGTTAGAGTCAGGCAGGTATTCTTCCCAGAAAGAGCTGAAAGGAGAAAGAAGACACTCACACAATCCTTTAAACATTTAACACAAAGTCACACCTGTGAGCTGTTGGAGTCACTTGAGATCAGAGTTGAAGGATATCCAATCACACACACACACGGTCTTAATGGTATGAGTGATTGTGTTGAGATCAAATGAGACTCAGAATGTGATTTGAGAAGTTCAGTGTAATGGTGCTGTTGCTGTATTTGTAGACATTTGCAGTAGAAATGTTTCAGACGTAGGTGTTAGAAGTGACGCAGCCATGAGAGAAAGTACCAAGTAAGTGTTTCTAATAAACTGGCCAGAGAAAGGAAATACATCGACTGAAGTGGCCAACAACCACGTATAATGTGTTTTAATTGTTCCCACCTGATACCACTTTGTGTATGAGTGTGGAGGTCAGGTGAGGGTGGTTTTATAGTTCACTGCGTGTCTAAGTAAAATGCAAAGCACTAATTCAAACTATAAATTTTCATACCTCATCATAGAATCTCCCTGTTTGAAGACAGCTGATACGTAAAGACGTAAAGGCACCAATTCACACAGTTCAGAGAAGCTTTGTTTTATTATTTTATTACTAAGGGTCACTTACAACGTTAGTTTACACATCAAAAACAATCCTAATGTAATATAATCATTCATTCATCCATTTTATGTAACTGCTTCATCCTGTTCAGGGTTACAGTGGGTTTGGAGCCCAGCTGAAATCACTGAGCGCAAGGTCAGTCTAATATAATATTGTGATTTGATGAGTGTGTGGTGCCTGGTGATGGACTGAGGCTCTGTCCAGTGCGTGTTCCTGCCTTGTGGCCACAGCAACCCTGACATGTAAACATTGTAATTTATACAGAACTTTGCCTTCTTGCTGAAGAAATAATAATGTCACCAATCACCTTCACTGTGGAATTATTCAAATACTGCCTCGCCTCCACTTTGGGGACCACTGTAATAATCTGATGTATAATAATGTGGCACGGCGGTTATCTACTTTACAACATGTGTGTTTGGATTGTGGAAAGAAACCAAAGCCCCTGGAGACACAGGGAGAACACACACAACACAAGGACATGACATGTTATATCTCGTGTATTCACAAAGCAGTTTTACAGTAATTCTGGATCTGAGCCCCAAGTAAACACCACTGAGACAACATCAGCTGTAAAAACTGCCTCAGAGCAAGAGGAATAAGCCTTGAGATGAACCACGACTCAAGGAGAACTCACACTGGAACAAGACAAACAAAGGGTAGTGTATAAACAACGAGCAGTACACAAAGAGAGAGTTATAATGAGGGTACAATGGTTTACGCCATGGCCTGAGTATGTTAAGAGCTGCGTTAATAAAGGACACTCTGAGGAAGGTGAAGAGTGAATGGTTCTAGATAAAGCCCAGTCTCAGTGGCCTGTTCATGGCGTGAGGGTGAGACTCTCAGCCACATGCAGATGGCTCCATGAGGAAAGAGCAGGAATCTGCGAACCCTGAAGTATGTTGTGATTGGTTGGAGCTGGTTGGATGACTGCAGGCGAGGACACACCACTTGGACAACCCTTCCCCAGCGTCAGGTCAGACAGGATGGGCAGATGTTCAGCTTGGCAGAGAAGCATACAGATAGTTCTGATATTTGACTGTGTGACTAAACATAGTGAGACCAATAGAGTGTGGGTTACAGCTTCAGAAAGCTAGAGAGGCAGGAGAGATATAATGTCTCCCAGGGTAGTGGTAGAAATGCATGGCTTTGAATTGATTTCTAAAAGGATGCTGGGACCATGGTATCCACTAGGGATGTACCAAATTGTATCGTTCGTGATAGAATATCGTTATCACCAAAATGCCCTGGAATATCGTGATATTATTTTTCGGGCCATACCGCCCACCCCTAGGATCTCTTATCCACTTATTTCCTCTATATCTTGGCTGCTGCGCCTTTAAGACTGATAAATGTATACAAATTGTCTCTGTTCTGATTGGCTGGAAGAACAGACAAGGCAGACTATTGTGTTTTTTCTATGATATGGGCCCTTTAACTTGATGAAAAAGACCACAGTGCTGAAGCATTTACCATTTGCATGTATTTAAAGGCTGGTGGAGGCAGAGGTGGAGCTTTGTCTGGTGTCAGTGTGTAGCTGATAGGGGGCTATTAATAATGCACTGATGTGACTGGGACTTTTGTGTGGACAGAAATAAAGCCCAGTGAGCCCTGTGGCCAAGCCCTACTCCATGTGTGTGTTTTTATGTGTGCGTGGGCAGATATATGTTGTTTATCTGTCCTTTCAGACACAATGGCCATATTCACACACACACACACACACTGAGCTGTTAGTTTAATAAATACATCATCCTGCCTATGCCCCCAATTATGAGTGTGTTTTCTAATAGATTTATGAAGCAAATAATACTCAAAACTAATCTATCACCCTGTCCTTCAATGATCAGGACCCCCACAGAGCAGGCATGATTTGGGTGGTGGGTCAGACACAGTAGTGCTGCTGGAGTTCTTAAACGCTGTGTCCACTCACTGTCCACTCTGTTAGACACTACTCCCTTGTTGGTCCACCTTGTAGATGTAAAGTCAGAGATAGTAGCTCGTTGGTCACTGCACAGTGTGCGTTGGTCGTCCTCTAGTCCTTCATGAGTGACACAGGACGCTGTCGGCTGGATGTTGCTGGTTGGTGGACTATTCTCAGTCCAGCAGTGATACAAAGCAGTTTAAAATTCCAGGAGCTACTGCTGTGTCTGATCCACTGTTCCTGCTTTCTAGACCGAATTTTTGGTTTAAAATGTATTTGGAAAACTGAATTATGCCATATTAAATATTATGGGAATACTTGTATACTTGACATTATATGTGACACTTTCACAGTATTTACAGGAAAAGGTCTGATTGCACATATGCGGTACACATTGTCTGTATAATCAGATTCAGATTCAAATTCAGATGAAATTTATTTGTCACATACAAAGTTATACAAGTACAACATTGCAGCGAAATTACATTCCGTTTGTACACTCAGCCAAACAGGGGTTGGGTGTCTGCAAAAGACGCAACAGCAGCAGGGCCCACGCCATCTTACAGTTAGAAGAAACAGCTGGATTACATCAGGGAAGTGGTGGTAAAAAAAAAAAGGTCACAGACTGTGCCTTAAGAAAGCACAGTGTGTGATCTTGAAAAAAACATCTATCTTTAAAGACAGAGCTAACTGCTTGATTTTTCACATCTATTGATTCAAACATCCAAAGACTTCCACTAGCACAGCAAAAATATCATGAGCCAGTACATTAAAACCACTTGATGGTTCTTAATGATGGAGAGTCCAACACTAAGTCAGTGTCACTGCAGCGCTGAGAATAATCCACCCCCAAAACCTGACCTGTGGTTGTCCTGTAAGGGTCCTGACATTTAAAGAATAGGGTGAAAGGGGGCAAACAACCTGCGCAGAGCAACAGATGGGCTACACTCTATAATTGTAGAACTACAGTGTGCTCCTGTGTGGTCAGTGGAGCTGAGAGAATGGAGAGTGAGTGAGTGAGTGAGTGAGTGTAGAAACATGGCATTAATGTTATGGCTCATCGGTGTATAAAGAACTGTTGGGAGTTTTTTCCCTGGAAAGCTACGGCACCAGTTTAACCTGTGATACACCTCATAAATGCCTTGGGGCAATGGGCAGATGAGGTAAATGAGGTGCATGTGTGTACAAAGGGTTCAGACACTTGTTGACCCTGCATTTCTTCTGAAATCATTTCATCACATCAATATTGCATGTTTGATAATTATATGTATTATTAATTTTCAGATTTCTTTGACATTTAATACTATAAGCAAGGTCTCATTTTTCGTATGCCTACATATCACTGCCTCAGAAACATCTAGAGGAGTGATGTAAAACGTGGGAAGTGGGAAATCATATATGGGGCAATGCCTAACATTCATTCAGTTTCTGTACCTGCTCCAATCCTGATCAGGGGAACCACCAGGAACTAGGCGGGAATACACTCTAGAAGGAGTGCTGGACATCAAACACTCACTCACCTAGTTACTCACACCTGTGGACAATTTCACACACTCACACAGTCACTCACACACACCTGTGGACAATTTCACACACTCACCCAGTCACTCACTCATGCTCACACCTGTGGACAATTTAACACAATCAATGAGTCACTCACACTTATGGATAATTTTACACACTCACCCAGTCACTCACACTTGTGCACCTGTGGATAATTTCACACACTAACCCAGTCACTCACACACTCACCCAGTCACCCACTCACTCACACTTATGGATAATTTCACTCACTCACCCAGTCACTCACACTTGTGCACAATTTCACACACTCATTGAGTCACTCACACATTCACACCTGTGGATAATTTCACACACTAACCCAGCCACTCACACACACACCCAGCCACTCACACACTCACCCAGTCACTCACACCTGTGGATGGATTCAAACACTCAGAGTCACTCACACTCACCCAGCCACTCACACACACCTGTGGACAATTTCACACACTCACCCAGTCACTCACTCATGCTCACACCTGTGGACAATTTAACACAATTCACTCACACTTATGGATAATTTTACACACTCACCCAGTCACTCACACTTGTGCACCTGTGGATAATTTCACACACTAACCCAGTCACTCACACACTCACCCAGTCACTCACACACTCACACTTATGGATAATTTCACACACTCACCCAGTCACTCACACACTCACACTTATGGATAATTTCACACACTCAGCCAGTCACACACACACCCCTGGACAATTTCACACACTCACTGAGTCACTCACACATTCACCCAGTCACTCACACACTCACACCTGTGAAATATACACCATATACACTCACCAAGCCCCTTCATCTGGAATATAACTAAAAAATTAACATGTATAATATGTTTGAATGTTTCTAAACTGATTCAGCAGATCTAAGCGTACCTCATATATAAAACTAGAACCGTTCTGTGAGAGTTTCGAGAGAGCAGTAAGGCGGGTATTTCTTCACGAGTGTAGTGTTTTTTGTTTTTGTTTTTTAACACTTCTCCGCCCGTTTTGCGTAAGCCCCGCCCACCGCAGTGGGATTGGTCCGGCCTGAAGACGGGTGTGAAATTGAAAATGTCGTTGAAAGTGTTCGACGCTGAAGTGCAGTCTGAGAGGTTGATTCATCTTCAGTCACACCTTCTACTGAGCTCCCATTTCTTTTCTAACATCTTCCGAAGGGAACTGGACACACACTTCGCCTCGGAGGATGGTTTTACTCAAGTTTAGAAGCAGTGGGGTCAGTTTAGAGGGAAACTGACTGTCTGAGGAGGAGACTGGACTCGATAAAAGAGGTAACCTTTATAGTAAAGACAGTTCTCCACTATCTGCCGTACACGCTTATTAATTTACAAATTATTAAAATACAAAAATGTTTAGGCTACCCGTGTTTAAAATACAGGACTTGCGAGAGCGAAACAGCCGTTCTCATGAGATGATGAAGAAAAAATCCTCACTAGTTATTTGCTCGACTAGAGGTGAGAGGTTTAATATTGAAGCAGTTTAGAAGGCAGACCTTTCCCTTTCTTTTTCTCTTAGCGGAATTTTTTTTTATCGAACAACGCCCTTCCTCTGTAAGTCAAGTGGTTTCTCGTAATTTTGAGGAACTGCGCAGTTTTACCTATTTTCACCTGTTTTTCCTATTTCTGTTAAAACATTTTGAAAAAGCCTAGTGTCACAGAAGCAAAGTACTTTTTTGTTATTTCAAGACACCCTTAACACCCTTAAGAAAGTGTTTAACATTAAAATGTGTTATGTTTTTGTGGTGTTGTTTTATGCAGCGTTTCCAAGACAGTCTCCAACGGGAAGATTCAGACAGCCAGGGTTTCTTATTTCACAAACCTAATGAACCAATCCCATCTACTGGCGGGGCGGGGCTTTGAAGCTAAAGGTGAGCAGCAGCGATAATGGCATATTTGTAGATCTGCACAAACAAAGGTGTAGGGTTAGGGTTAGGTCTAAAGGACTTTTAAGACATTTGGGGACTTTTTTATTGGAGATTTCTTGTAAACCTGTAGCTTTGATTTACAGAAGTGAGTGTTTCAGAGTTTAATTCATATCACAATATTTCATGGTATTTTGGCGACATGAAAAAACACTGAAAAATACTTTTATTAATTTAAAGAAAAAACGACTGCAGCTTTAATGTTATATATTATTACATTAGCTATATTTAATATATATTAAAATATTAAATGGTTTTATTTATAAAAAAATTATTTTACTCCAAATGTAACAGTTTTAAACATTCATAAGGAATGACCAAAAAATCAGTAACCATTTAATTATTTTGTAAACAATATTAACATGTCAGGATTTAGATTTTGTATAAAATAAATAATGTATCATATAAATCTACCACACAAAAATGGCTGAAAATGTACTGTGTGCCTGTAAACAGCAAACATAATTATACAAAAATAACATTAAAGCTTCACAGTAAACAAAACAAATACAGAATAGTTGCTGTGCTGAGTCAGTGTAGTTTATCTTCTTGGGTTAGAGCTCACTGGCTGTTGAACTCTTTAACGG
The DNA here is from genome assembly GCF_029633855.1 of Hoplias malabaricus. Taxonomy (NCBI): domain Eukaryota; kingdom Metazoa; phylum Chordata; class Actinopteri; order Characiformes; family Erythrinidae; genus Hoplias; species Hoplias malabaricus. The sequence continues at coordinate 64,875,360 of NC_089801.1, read as the reverse complement.
CTTTTTGTTTTTCCTCGTCTTCAACCAGGTGCTTCTGCTCGAGGTGGTGAAACAGATTAGTTGCGTTCCTCCTTCTGTTGTTATAGGCTTCTTTAATTTTTTCGTAAGACCGTGGCTTATTGTACGTCTGATGTTCTGTAACCAAACCCGAAGTTCCCATATTTCTCAGTGGCTAAATGACTCATGTAAAGAACGTATACCTCATTATGTACAGCTACAGGACATCATTACGTGAACAAGTGTGAATATCACCCATTATCATTATATATAATAATTTACAAATAATGACAATATTATAGTGAATGATACGGTGGCACAGCCCTGTTTCATAGTGCAGGTTGGCCGTGTTTAAAACCAGTTTAATGCAGTATACATGATATATTCAGGCCAGAAGGTGTCAGTTGTTTTGCAACATGACTAAAATTCTGGGGAAACAATGCCCAAGCGATCCTTTAAGCACAGAAGAACTTACTGTGAACTGCAGTGTACCGTCTCCAGTCTTATTAGGTTTACTCAGTCAGTCAGCCGCAGAGCAAAGAAACACAATTAAATTAAACACAAAAGGGAACTAGAAGCTAAATATGAACATCTAATGTTTTGTAAAAATTGGATTCATTTACTCACCAGGATACCACAAGTCACGTAGTTTGAAAATACCCAGGACATAGTGGATATGGAACTAGTTATTGCCCACATTCCTCCTGTGTCACATTATTGTGTAAAATTCACTATACGTCTAAATACATCCGGAGCCTCCTTCTGATGAGGGAATAAACACACCTGGGGATTTCCCTTCACAAACACACCTGGTTGATCTGGTCTGAAAACGTCCAGGTTCGGTGGCTGTGTTTGAGCAGAGGACTCACCAGACTCTGACAGACACTGCTGCTGCTCCAGGATACAACAGTGGAGTCTGTGGGCGCTATAAGGTCAGGTGGTTAGAGAAAAGATGGCAGAGATGTTGAGTGAGTCAGTGGGGACAAGGAATTCTCATTAATTTATTACAAACTGGTTAGAGATCAAGAGAGAACCCACACTTCAGACTGAGCTCTGTTTTTTGATGATGCTTAGCCTAGTGCCATGGTGGTGATTTTTTTATAATATATATAAGGCCATAAATGATTATATGGATGTCACAAACTAATATATTGGGGCCATAAGTTAAGTTTCTCATGGCCACAATGTTATATTGCTGACTATACCGAGCTGTGTAGCCACATGGTGTTTTCCTTTGTGTTAGTGGGAGTGACATCCTGTTTTATTTAAATGTCATAATTCCTGTTAGTTGTGATGTGCTTTGGCATTTCCTGGGCTTACAGCATGTAGTCTGCCTTTAGGCCCTCTCTGTCAAAGAGAATGATGTTTTTACACCTTTCTCAATGCCACTGTTGTAAGCTACTCTGATACTTTAACAATCAATCTGTAAAACACGGTTTTCATACTTTGGTTCAACTTTAATTGTTCATGCTTTAATCAGATCCAGTTCTCACTAAAAAAATAGGCCACTGATATATTTATTTATATGTTTTACCCAGCCTCATCATGACATTAGCACTCAGCTTCGACTGTTTCATCTGTGTGAACTGTCCACCTCTAAAGATAATTTCAAAGCAACACTAGGTAGTGATTTAGCCTTAAATTTACAGCTTCAAAACCATTGTGATGCTCCACTGACCTGTAATGGGGAAAATAGAGTTTCTACTCTGGCCTCAGATTTGTCTGTAACTTTTGGAGGGTGTAGGAAATTTCAGGGCAATGCGGTAAGAAGGAATTACACTCTAGGGGGAGCACAGGAGCAAAAATGCTGCAGCTGCACACCAGGCGTGGGGAGACAGGAACAGTGTGTGGTGTGGTGATTTCCTCAGTGTAACGCTTAGATCTAATTGTCCTTGTCCTACTTTAACTCATCAGAGTGACCTTTATTTGTTTTTTTCTTTCTTTATTGCTTCCTCTTTCCAGTCATGAAACATGAGTGTTAATTATATGGCTGGGAAGAGCTCTGATGTAATGTGTTTGTGTGTGTGTGTGTGTCTGGCTCTGAGCATGTAAATGTACAGTGTTTTTCATATTTGAATATTGCAGATAAGAGTTCAGATGATTTGTAAAATACTGTTTTTTCCTTATCAGATTTTGTGGCAGACTTAATACCTAAAAGGGACATTTGTTTAGTCTGACACACAGACTCTTAAATCAGGCGTTTTCTCAGATTGCAGGCCTTGTTTCTTACTTATTAAAGGCCTAGTGCTTTGAGTGGGTTAATGTCTAAAGGGAAAACTCATTTACCCCCTGCACTATATATCAGGATACACTCACTACAGTAATTATAGCAGATCTCTCTCTCTCTCTCTCATTTATTTTTATTCTGTTATGTCCTTGCTGTGTGCCCATGTACTGTCCCTTTAAAACCCACACAACCAAGCTGTAGTCACATGATTCTGCCCCTATCTGCCACATGGAAACAACCTAAACTCTGAGGCCAACCGAGCGACTCGAGTAGCTCATACCAAAGAAATAAACAGCGTCTGTGGTTGGGACGTGCTGTGTTTTTTTTAGGTAATTATGACGACACATAACAAAAAGAAGTCAAATGTAAATGCTGAAGAAAAACAGTTTCAGCCAAAGCAAAATCACACACCAAATATAAACAGTGCTCAGAAAACAAGAAAGGAACAAGCTCCCAGCGACATTAGAGAAAATATCCCAGCTTTAACACTGGAGCAGATTTACAGCACAAGCCTCGTCACTGAACTGTGAGAGTCATAAATACAAACACAAAATAATCGTTCATTAATCGTAATCATGGTAAAATGTACAATTAATCGTGATATTGATTTGAGCTCATATCGCCCAGAACTAATGTTTGTGTATGTTTTTAATACACACACACATGCATACACATTTTTACTACTATTTTATCAAGAGTGTATTCTGTTGTTTTGCCAGGGACAGAGACATTGTACTGCACAAAGGGTGCTGTCCTTCAGATGAGATTTAAAATATGAGGTCCTGACTCTTTAAGGTCAGTAAAAACCCTGGGGCAAAGAGTTGGGATGTGACCTTGATGTTTGGCTAAATCTGCCACTGTGGTCACTTCTGGTCTTCTAATCTTGCCCAGTATAAATGGGCTTAATCAGACCCTCTTGTCTCCTTTCTAGCGGATGTGTGGTGAGGTTGATTAGTGTTGCCATGGTCCAGGTCGATGCTGATTGTTGAGGTGACCCACTAATATCCCAGAAAGAATGTATAGAGCCTTGAGTGTCTAGAAAAGTGCTATATAAGTAACTGTCATTTATTAATTATTCAAGAATTATTAATGATATGGTTAGTACCGCAGACCCTGTCCCTGAGTGATCAAAATTATCCTGTTATCTAATCAAATTGGCAAGATATGTCCGGTTTTGACATGTTATTTTTTTTTATCTATAAAACGTTTCCATGAATTTTCATGTAAATATCTATTCCTGCTGGGAAAGTGAATCTAGTATAAACTAGGGGTGGGCGATATGTCCCTAATCACAATATTTCAGGGTATTTTGGTGATAACGATATTTTTGGAGATATTTAAAAAAAAAACACTCAAAAATACTTTTCAAGAAAAAAATAATTCCAAGAACACACTACTGGAACATTATAAATGTTATGTTAATATTAATTAAAAACAGTTTCTAGCGTTCAGAAGGAATGACAAAACCAATAAACATTTGCTTATTTTGTAAACAACAGTAACTTACCAAGATTCCGATTTAAAAAAAAAATAATAAATAATGTAGAGTATAAATCTACCACGCAACCAAAGGGTAGAAAGATTTGTGTATGCAAATAAACAGCAAAACTATTCTACAAACAATAATACTAATGTTTCACAGTAAATAAAACAAACACAGAACAGTGGCTGTGCCAAGGCTCAGGGTTAGAGCTCATTAGCTGTTGAACTCTTCTAAAGGCATTTTTGATGTTCCTCGTCTTCACCTCAGAGCCAGTTTCCACCGTACACTGAGCCTAAATGACTCCTGTATGCCACATATGGGTAACTGTAATATGTAATTATGTAAACAGGTCAGACTACCACTGTTATCATGATATTGATCTTTTTATCATTTTAAAAATTAGGGTGATATTTTCGTGAACGATAAGATATGGCATGTGTTACATTTCTGTTTGATGCTAATCCAGTGAATTAGTCCTGTGTAGAAATTTTAAAAAAAAATTAAATAAATAAAAAATCAAGCACACTGCACTGAATTTCAAGCACAGAATTCTCTCAGAAAACTACATGTATTGTTTTTATTGTCTACTGTGTAAACAGTTCCTCCACTTCTGTATGTTTTAGTGTGTTTCTAAATCTTAGCACAACAGCTACATTTAGCTTAGAATTCATATTCATATTCTATCACAACTTTATCCTGTTCAAGGTTGTGGTGAGTCCAGAGTGTACCCAGAATCATTGGGTGTAGGGCAGGAACTCAGCCTGGACGGGCCAAAGTACTTTAATTTCTTAAGGAATTATGAAATATTATTAAGAGTTAAGGGATTTGTACACTTGATATTGTTTTGACACTTTATTCTGTATTTAATATATTGATTATGAAATTAGATTTGACCATGAGGTCTATGCCTCTATGTTCTAGCTTCTAGTTTCTAAAGCTGTGTTTTAATAGTGTTGATGGTTAAAACGCTTCTTATATGGCAACTCTCCAGCTGTTGTGCAACTCCAGGATACCGTACACAAATGTCTAATTGGTGTCATGAGGATCCGAGAATCAGGGACACATGACTACTGTCTCGAGAGAGAGAGAGAGAGAGAGAGAGAGAGAGAGATAACAAGATATATATATATATATATATATATATATATGTGGGGGGGGGGGGGGTCAGAAAGCTGAGAGACACAACAAACCAGCTGACAGTAACAAACAGGAAAGACTAGATAAAAAAGAAAGCTCCATGTTAATGAATGAAAGAATTAGGGAGGAACCGAGCTAAAAGTGAGGAAAGGGTGGATAAGAGGGAGGTGAAGACTAAAGACAAGATAGAGAGGGGTTTGGAATGAAAAGCTTGCTGGTATGCAGCCGGCCCTGCCCTCACAATTTTGGCACAAATTCAACCGCAGGAACCAGAGCCTTGGACCCGACTGGCCTGAATCCAACGCTTTCATGGAGCTGACCGTCGACGTGCCCTGCTCCTGCCCCAGCTGTGAGTAACCCACCAATCACAGGAATCAGAACAGCAGCTAACCTCCACCTGCTAACTCCAGCTGAGCCCTGTCTGGGTCTCGCCATGATGTGACGGTAGACAATGGGTTGTTTGCTTTGTGACTAACACTTTGGGTAAAGGTTGTCAGACTGTTTGGTATTGCAGTGGTCTCCTTTTTGTGGGAAGGGGGCTGTATTTCTCTGCTTAAATGTGTTGAGATATACACAACCCCCACTACATTCCTAACCTACCTGATACTTTTACTAACTAAGTATGACTGTGCTGTGCTTTTAACTGTTGAGTAGTTTGCTTTGTGAATAACTCGTTGGCCGTTTGCTTGGTGTTGGGATCAATTTTTCAAGAATGTCTTAGTAACTAACAAAATAACCTACATTTTTAAGCAATGCTTCAGGCTTTATTTCCATTAAATTTCTTGTCAGTACTTGTTCACAAGGGCAGCACGGTGACCCAGCATAGAGTCACTGCCACACAGCTGCAGGGTACACTGATTTTGACTGTCATTTTAGTTATTTAATTATGTTCATTTGGGCGGCACGGTGGCGCAGCAGGTAGTGTCGCAGTCACACAGCTCCAGGGACCTGGAGGTTGTGGGTTCGATTCCCACTCCGGGTGACTGTCTGTGAGGAGTGTGGAGTGTTCTCCCTGTGTCTGCGTGGGTTTCCTCTGGGTGCTCCGGTTTCCGGACACACGGTCCAAAAAACACACATTGGTAGGTGGATTGGTGACTCAAAAATGTCCATACGTATGAATGTGTGAGTGTGTGTCACCTAGTGAAGGGTGTGTTCCTGCCTTGCACCCAATGATTCCAGGTAGGCTCCAGACCCACAGCCACTGGTTGTGCTGGTAAGTGCTTAGAATGAATGAATGAATGAATGAATGGATGGATGGTATTTTTTTTTATTATAAATTAAATAAAGTTGTTACATTGAAACCTGTTAGCATTCTAAATTATGGAAGGAATACATTAACTTTAATTATTCATATACATTGTGCATTTATGTAACATTAAACTTTTATGTTCAAAATGCACTGCAGACAGAAACTGATTCTACTCCAAGACATTCAGCTCTGAGTCATTAATGCTTGAAGAAATGATTCTTTGGGAGTCGACTTCTCCTGGCCGCTGTAGTTGCCCTGACAACAGTAAACAGATGGATCATTTTACTGTTTACTGTTATATTTACTTGCTATAGCAACGGGACACTTATCAGTCTTTAACCTTTTTTAATTTTATTCGCTAACAAAAAGTGCAAAAGGTTTTATCATAGGATTCCTTGTGAAAAATGTCATCAACTGATAATTTTCATCATTGTTTTCATTAACCAAATAACACAGGCCTCTGGTCACTGTCTGTGAGGAGTGTGTTGTGTTCTGCCTGTGCCCAGTTTCCTCCCACACTCCGGGTGTTCCGGCTTCCACACAGAGTCAAAAAAAAAAAAAAAACACATTTGTGGGTGGATTGGCTGTGGCTCATGGTCAGGGTCAGCCTATCTGGCATCACTGGGCACAAGGCAGGGACACACCCTGGATGGGGTGCCAGTCCCTCACAGTGTATCACACATTCATGTAGTCACTCACAATCCAGTTTCAGTGAACGAATGCTTGTTGACATCCTGGTAACACAGATCTGGGTTAGTTTTGTGAATATGCTGCATGGAATGTCTTGGCAATGTTGAATGATCATATGTTTATCAAGCTCGAGCGGTGTTCAGGGGATCACGCCAAGCAGGATTTCTCAGGTAGTCAACTAACTTAACCTCAAATGTAAGAACTGTCCAATCTCAGATCTGTTCCTATTGGACAGACATGACTTTGGGCTACGATATCCAGCTTAAATGAGAATTCCTGCTTGATGTAGGATGTGTTTGGGGGGGGGGGGGGGCGATGACCAGATTTTATTGCGGACATCCTTAATAAAGCTTCTCCAAGTAGGAAACTTGTTTTTAAAACTTTTGTTTTTTATAATCCAAAAACTAATGCTAACTGATGTCAGTTTTAAAGAGAGAGGTATGATTATAGTCAGTCTGACTGTCCTCCTTTTGTGTGCTTTTTTTAGGTGGCGACCGTATCCGTAGGATGCAGACTGGCCGGCGAAAGACGAAGCTCCTGGGGGTGATGATGATGATCAACTTCCTCATCTACATTCTGGTGGCAGTGTGCCGGAGCTATAGCCAGGACAAACCAGATATGCAACCAAATGTCCCGCCAAATACCTTCTGGAAAAGGTCTGAACCCAGTGTGGCATACTGGAACCGTAAGCAACAGCACTTGGACCACATTTCCAACCCTTTGATTGCTTCTACCATGTCCACCATCAACTCGTCCTCACAGGAGCTCCTGCAGATCACAGGCTGGCTCAACTACACAGCTAACACAGACCTCTGTCAGCCAGACTTGGGGATGACCACGCAGATTAAAGACTATAACTCACTGCCCTCTCGATTCAAGGACTTCCTTTTGTATATGAGATGCAGGTCGTACCCTATGCTAACAGACACGCCTGGTGCTTGCTCAGACCCGCCATTTCTGCTGCTGGCCATTAAGTCTCTGGCACCACATTTTGACCGGCGGCAGGCCATTAGGGAGTCTTGGGGTCGTACAGGTATCATTGATAACCGCCGGGTGGTCACTGTCTTCCTCCTTGGCAACACCGGCGCGAGCGACCACTACCCAAACTTGTCATCGATGGTCAGTCATGAGTCGCAACTCTACGGCGACCTTCTCCAGTGGGACTACCGCGACACCTTCTTCAACCTCACCTTGAAGGAGGTCCTCTTCCTGGAGTGGCTGGGCAGTCGCTGCCCCTCTGCTCAATACATATTCAAAGGCGACGACGACGTCTTCGTCAACACCCACCACATCCTGAGGTACCTCGGCGGTCTCTCAGGGTCCGTGGCTCGGGATTTGTTCATCGGAGATGTGATAACCAATGCCGGACCTCACAGGGACAAGAGGCTGAAGTACTACATACCCGAGAGCGTCTTTGTGGGATCCTATCCTCCCTACGCTGGTGGAGGTGGTTACCTCTACTCAGGTGAAGTGGGGCAGCGCTTAAGGAACATCTCCCGCCATGTGACTCTGTACCCCATTGATGACGTCTACACGGGCATGTGCCTGCAAAAGCTGGGCCTGGTGCCTGAGAAACACAAAGGGTTTAGGACATTCAACATTGAGGAAAAGTACAGAGAGAACGCCTGTGCCTACCAGAGCTTGATGCTGGTGCATCCCAGGAGTCCGCAGGAGATGATTAAAATCTGGGGCTGGATTAACACACCAGGATTGAACTGCTAGTCACAACCAATCGCTCAGGGCTGAACAGTTCCAGATGCTGAACATCTGGTCATGGATCAGTGGCTGGACCGAACTGCTGATTAGACTCTGTTCTCGAGGACAAAACCTGATCTTCAGTTTGTAATCTCAAACTTCACTTTCAGTGAAAGGTTTATATCTTGAATCTGCGACTACGTCAGTGATAGCAGATTTACTTTTGCTAATGAAGTTGTTTTGAAAATTTGTTGGAATTTCTTTACATATTTAACACAACACCAGGCCAGATGCTGAATGTCATTGCTTTTATTTCACTTTCTGCAGGCTCAGATGCTAGCTGGAGGCAGTGTAGAGGATTAAGAAAGTCAGTTTACCACAGGGGTCATCAGTCTTTTTCACGAAAGGCCAGTGTCTCTGCAGGTTCTCATTTCTTTCACTTATTTAATTAGTGCGTCTCAGTTTTCAGGCACACTTTCACAGGTACAATGGCTAAATCCTTGAAATTAGTGACTTTAGCCATAAATTATATGTGTTCTAGATTGGATAAGTACATTTTATATCACAAATGGCACTTCACCTCATCCCGGAGATACTGGATTTAATTCCATTACTCCAGGGAATATAGCTCCACACTTTCACAGTTCAATGCTGGACAGTTTATACCTCTAACCCACACCTGGTTCTTGTGAAGTTGACAAAGTAAACAATCTGTGTGTAGCTGTGTATAAACCAGAACAGTGCACAGTGGCTGTACGCTAAAGTAGCTGAGTAATTCTAGAAGAGGTGTCTGCCAGCATTTTGGACATGTAGCTGAGATGAGATCAGAGCCCCTGAATATCTCAGTGTCATGGTTCTGACCTAGGATCAGCTTCCACGCTTCATAGAACTGATCCCAGATCAGTTAGTTTCAAACACAGTGGTGTTTGGGCATTTTGTCTTTAAGCTTTTATGCCGTATACTTTATTCTTCAGCTCTTTTTTTAACGTTTCCTTTAAAGAACGAATAGAATATTCTCATCATCCTCCAATTGACTTTTAATACAGTTGCCTTATAACTTTTACTGTCTGCTACGTGACGATCCCGATCTCCCCAGCACATGTTTATGATGCTCAAATTGGAATTTGTAGTATTTGATATTTCTTTCTATAACCTCTGACCAGAAAGATTGTAGTCTGCTGATCAGATCCTTTTACAGCAAGAGTTGCACTAAAATAGCCATTTTAGGTGGTTTACGTTCAACACACACTTTACAGTCTGTCCCATTGACATGAATGGGACCAAAGGTTGTATCATCAATCATTTGATAATGCTCAGGTTGTCTTTACACTTATTTGAAACTCATGTTATTAACTTCTGGTGAAACATAATTTGCAATCTTATGTTCTCACTGTAAAATTACCACTGAATTGTTCAGTGACACTGATTTATACGAGCCTACATTTTCAAATTACATGTAAAATTGCTTTTCTAGGATCATTAAAGCAACGCTAGGTAGTATATTAACCTTAAAATTACAGCACTGCCGAGACTGCACAATGTAATTTTTGGAGGAGCATATGAAACACCCACCCCTCCCCTGCCATTCTCTTTGATTTCAGCACTGTGCTGTAAAAGTGTATTACATTCTGTAACTGTAGGGGGAGCCCTGGAGCAAAAGTACCAGATCTAACCTAATGTTCCTTTAATCCTAGGTTTTAGCTTTGCCTAAAATGGCTCTCTGAATTGCACTGAATAGGATGCAAAAGCCATATGTTTACGCCCTAGGTAGTGCACTAAATAAGAAGTAAGGAACAAGTTTGTTAAGGCAATTCTTCAGTGAATATCAAACTAGATTGTCACTTGTTTTCAGAAAGTTTATTATAGGACTCAGAGCATCTCAGTATGATTTTGGCCTGTTGTGTGATCTGTTTGAATATGTAAGGGCTGTGAATAATGTATTTGTGCTCTTTGTGTCTTTGCGTACAAGCTCCATAATGTTGTGGCTGGACTCTTAATCATTTCATTGTTCGATATGGGGCCAATAATATTTATTGACTTTTGTGCTGAGTGACACAGCTGTATTGAAATCCAGTATTGTAGCACGTGTTGTTTACCTGTATTACACTCAACAGCCATCATTATGAGAATGATAATGTTCCTGACGTTACCTGATTGTGACTTGGGGAAGTTGGATACCCAGATTTAGACTTGGCAGGAAACACTGGGGTCAACACTGGATCATAAAAGACCATCTGTTCCAGCCTATAAGTGTGTGTCTGTATTTGTCTGTGTGTCTGCACGTGCCTGTGTCTAGTTATTTAATGGACACAAGCTTTAGGTGCCTTATGACTGACCATTTTTGTATGTTCTCAGAAGAAAATAATAAAGTCGGACTGTACACATGCTGGAGTTCTCACTGCTGAAGCACTCAACCTCTTACTGAGCACTGACTGCCTAATGACAACTGATAAAACTCATGTGTGTCACCCAGCATGAGCAGCCGGTGGCGCTATACACCATTAAATGTCTACCAAAGGGTCCCAATATGAGGTCAGCAGATAATGAACGAATGCAGAACATATCGTATAGTGTTTGTATTTGAGCTTGAGCTGTGTCTGATTAAGTGGTAATGATTTTCCCGTATTTAATATACAAATTATGCCAAAAGTGACTTCATAACTGCATGACCAATAACTGCACCAGAATATAAACTGTAATAAGACTGGGATGGTTCAATCTTACATTAATTTTATTCACTCGTTGCATTTAGATGAGAGCAGTGACAAGTGAAGACAGTCTAAGTATTGAAGTCTCTATTACCACCAAATGAATCATTATTAAAGTTACATAGTCTGTGATGGAATTATTATTAATAACAATATCTAGCATGATACATTTGTTGTTTCTGCTCTCTTCCCATTCCCACTTACCATACTCCACCCATCTAATACTCAGAAACATGGTGCTAATGTGAACATGCAGTGGAAATAATACAATTACATTTTTACTGGAAATATGTAGTTGGCTGGTTTATTTATTTTTTTAACGCTCATATTAATTTAGGATCAGTTAACTAAGGTCTGTTCTGGTTTACCTAAGACTCTTAGGAAAGTCCTGGAGTCCTTGGACTGCTGAAGATGTACAAGCAGGCTCAGAGGTAGATGGTGCCTCTGAAGAAGGGGAGAAACACTGATGTTAAGAAAATGCTGTATTAAAGAAGACTGCAGAAGAGGATGGTTGGACAGAAAATGAACAGGTAAATGTGCGGCTGAAAGGCCAGAAGTGTCCCAGCACAAACTAACAAGGCACGGCACACTTGGGGCACACAAACTGAGTAAATAAGTTTAACAGTTTAATATGAGGGTAAGTATAGCAAAGGCCTCGCCAATATCCATTTGATCTCCAAAAACCCCAGATCTGTCAACGTCTTAACCTAGAGGTGCATTCATTCATTGTCTGAAACCACGTATCCAATTCAGGGTTGTGGTGGGTCCGGAGTCTACCCGGAATCACTGGGCACAAGGCAGGAACACACCCTGGAGGGGGCGCCAGTCCTTCACAGGGTGACACACACTTACAATCCACCACAGACACGAGAGAACACACCACACTCCTCAGAGACAGTCACCTGGAGTGGGACATGAACCCACAACCTCCAGGTCCCTGGAGCTGTGTGGCTGCGACACTACCTGCTGCACCACCGTGCCGCCCCTAGGGGTGCAGAAATGGTTAAATTACGTTCTCTACCTGAGTCCTATACCTCCCCATAACAAATATGACCAGTGTGGTTGGCTGTACCTTTCCCTGCTGTCTAAAGACACTCTGGTAGTGAACAGCGCCAAAACTGGAAGGTAATATCCAGTGCATCGTGGGTGTCAAAATCCAGTGAGAGAATGGCAGTAAAAAGAGGGGGACATTGGCTATTTTTCAAAGAAATCACTTAAAGTCAAGTTCGCTAATGAAAAGAGTCCATCATAACGTTAATGGCGATGCTAGACTTTGGCGCACCATATACGGCAGGCTAAAATCGTCTGTAGCTATAAATAACATGGTTCGGAAATAAACGGCCAACTGTCGGCTCTCTTACAGTCTCCCAGAGTTCAGTTGAAACTCTCAGGAACACTGCAGCCTTTTGCAAAGATCTGGATGAAAATATGTCTTGTACTTACATTGACATATGAGATTTATTGTTTCTTCTGTGATTTATTATTAATTCATAGGTCCACACAGCCCACAGGCTTAGTGCAGGAGAGCCCTCACAGGGTCAGAGTGTTTACGTGAGATTTATTTACTCATAGCACACCCGCTGTGGGCCTGTGGGGGCTCTTTTGCTGTTTAGTAACTGAATGCAGAATCTTTTTTGTCAAAATTCAACGGACTTTTCCTTGAGCGTTAGAGAAACCGCTGTCTCCTCTGCCCTCTTGCGGTAGTCAGCGTGTACTGCAGCTGTAGTTGGTCAGTGCGCATGTGCAGTGTGGAGGCGGAGATAGCAGTAATTAGGAGACAGGTGATTTTTAAACGTAGAGTAAGGAGATTGCGTTGAGTCAAATAAACCAAAAACTACAAAAACGAAGCATTAAAACTCGTTTTAATTCTCTCAGAGTACATGTTTACAGAGTTAAAATGTGGCTGTGTAAATTTAGCACTCTGCTGATCCTCACAGTGACTGGGGTGAAGTCTCAAACGGTAAAATGACTCTTGTAACCATGACTCGGTGGGTAGTAAGAGGTTTGTTATACTCAGGTAGGCAGCCCTCGAGCCTAGTGTTGAGGGACCTGTGCTCTGCTGTAGTCTTTATCACTTCAGGAAGTGCAGCAAACAAACTACTCCTGTATTTCTTAAAACTGCTTTGGGTTTATTTTCCCAAACTGCTTTGGGGTTATGTTGCTTTTGTGTCTTGCTTTGTGATTGTGTTTTTGAGGTTTATTTAGTTTTATTCCTGAGAAAAGGAAAGGGGGGAAAAAAAGAATAGAGCCATGCAAATGTCCTCTGAAGCTTTAGAAATGACACATTTGTAATGGAGGGTAGTTTAGTCCTTTGACAAAGTGATTACATTTCACTGAAGCAATTTTATGTGAATATTTTACTAAATTACCAGCAACTTAAATTGAATATACATATTTCTTTGCATATTTTAGTTTAAGTTACAATACTTTTCCTTGAGTATGTTACTCAACTGTAGCTTGGCAGTACTAGAGATTTAGGCTCCTTTATCCACCCCAGTTTGGTGTAGACACCTTTAATCAATCTGCTCTTAATGCTTCTCTGTGTTTGTAGATGGGTGAAAATGATGCACACATCAGTGAAGGTAAAGTGATTTTTCTGTTCTGAAAAGAAACTGCAGAAAAATATAATGTGTGTTTCCTGTAGTGGATGTGTTCACTTGTTTTCACTCAGGGTGTGTCTCAAAGAGCTCCCTGGTTCAGTGGTTCATGTACCAACTGGGGATTCGGGCTTTTTATAGAAATATTTTTGGAGAAGCATGTTTCAGTGCATTGAATCTTTAGTTCCTGGAAATTTCCAACAGTTCACAGTACAAACACAGTACAGTGAGTTTCGGCAGTTCACTGAGCACCCTGACAGGAAGCAACATCTCTCCATAAACTCAGAAGCTCTGAGTCCTGCCATGCATGTAATTAAATCATCAGCTTCCCATTGCTCCTATAGCCAGAGACCTAACCAGTGTCCAGATTCCTATTCACTATGAACTGGATCCCTTCCCACTGAACTAGCGAGTGAATCGAGACAGTCCCTTAGAAATTAGACCAGGGGAGTGTCCAGGTTGCCCATACCTATGTTCCTATTTGTTTCCTCTGGAGAAGGCTTTCAAGGCCTGGAGGGAAGTGCGTTCTTGGCTTTGCGGAGCTGTCACCAGCTTCTCCGCGGGAACAGAGGGGAGTTCTTCTCTCCTGATTACCTGTGCTCAAGCCCCGCCCTCTGGTGCAACTGGACCATCCAGGTCCATGAGGGGCAACGCGTGCAGCTTTACCTGGAGGACCTGACACCGGAGCACACCTGCCACCAGAAGATGGATCAGATTCACCTGGATGAGTCTCCGGTGTCGGCCGGTGGGAGCCGGGTGCTGGAGAGATGCTGGAGGAAGGTGAGGTATGCGTCTGTCTCCAACACCGTCCACGTGGTCCAGCTCATCTGGCCAAACCCTATCCCAACACACCGGGGCTTTTATGGACAGTACCAGGCTTTCGGACCCCTGCAGTCTCCCCCTAATGCCACATCTGCTGGTGAGCTGCTATATTATGGTGATGATTTGGGTCACAGGATTATCTTAGGCCTAAAACTGGACAGATTTAAAATACTGTATCACCACTATCCTTTTTTAAATCTGTGTCCAGACAATGAACTAAAACAGTCTCTCTGTGTTTAAACTGTCAGTAGTGAAGGTATCGATGGAGGAAGGGGATGAGGAAGTAAAGGACACTACAGATAGAGTGACAGAAGCTCCTGAGCAGAAAAGATTCACTACCAAATCGACTCCATCCGTGGAGAATACCGACAATGCTCTTGCTGAACTTGAGGACATCAGCCAAGTCACCAGGTCCTGGACCAATGAGCTTCCTGCCTCAAGATCTTGGGAGAAGGTTTCTGGAGAGATCCGGAAAACCAGAGAGGGAGCTGAGAAACAGGCCTCAACAAATGAAGGTGGTTTACAATTACTGGTCTAATGTCTTCATGTTAATAAGTTAATGAAGCACAACGTAGGCCAGGATTTGGTATAATCAGTATATACACTGATCAGCTATAACATTAAAATGACCTCCACGTTTCTACACTGATCATACAGGAGCACTTTGTGATGCTGACATGGTGTGTTTGTGTGTGTTGGTGCTGGTGTGAGTGGATCAGACACAGCAGTGCTGCTGGAGTTTTTAAACCCTGTGTCCACTCACTGACCACTCTGAGACACCCTTCCCTCGTTGGTCCACCTTGTAGATGTAAAGTCAGAGACAGTAGCTCATCTGTCACTGCACGGTGTGTGCTGGTCGTTCTCTAGTCCTTCATCAGTGACACAGGACGCGGTCAGCTGAAACTCCAGCAGCACTGCTGTGTCTGATCCACTTGTACCAGCACAACGCACACTAACACACCACCACCACTATGTCAGTGTCACTGTAGTGTTGCACACAATCCTATTAAATAAGGTTAATTATGCTCTTGTTTTTGTTTTCCTGCCTAAAGGAGAAGCTGGGGGTCTTACTGCTGAAGAGAACACTCCGCTCTCCTTGGGCGAAAGCACCTTTGGTACACACACCACCCCCTCGTCCACCAGTGCGCCCCACACACTGCTCACTGAGGAAGTATCCCCAGTATTTTCCAAGTCAACCTCTATGAACAAAAAAG
The DNA here is from genome assembly GCF_029633855.1 of Hoplias malabaricus. Lineage (NCBI taxonomy): Eukaryota > Metazoa > Chordata > Actinopteri > Characiformes > Erythrinidae > Hoplias > Hoplias malabaricus. The sequence goes on along the minus strand of NC_089801.1, from coordinate 64,859,541 downwards.
AGGCTGGCCCAAGGTCCAAACCCGGTTCTGAAGAAACTGGACCAGCTGAAACTGAGATGGAGTCCAGTCCAGCGCTGAAGGACGATAGTGGTGATGATCTTATACTTGAAATGTCATATAATGACAGCGGTGGAACCTTCCAGGTTGATGATCTAGAACCTGATGGAGGGTTTGGAGAGAACAATGTTCACATGAATTCAACTAGAAAGTCCAAACCGTCCCACAGAACAAAAGGTACTGTAAAACATTCTTTTTAAAGGGGTCTTATTACAGTCTTTTCCACAAGTGAACACAGTTCTGGTCTTAAATGAAATGTTGTGACATGCTTTGGTCAACACACCACAAGGATCAAACCCCACAGCAGTGTTCTTCTCTTGTCTCGTTCAGCCTCGTTCAGAGCGGCCCGTTTATGCACCAGTTCCTTTAAATGATAACGAGCTGCCTACAACCTGAGCACACAGCCACAGGGAAACAAAAAGCTCTGGTTTGGGGGGTGGGGGGGGGGGTGTGGCTGTTCCAAAGAGCCTGCTATCTACGGCAGAACAAAAATCAGAATGACTGATAAATTGACAGGGTGGTCTTGTTTTAGAGTGTGTTTGAGGGCTCCAGATCCCCAAATTAATGAACACATGCTAGTAATTTTAAAACTAATTTTAGACATGTTTTAAAACTATATATTTTTTCATAATACACCTGCTTTAGTATTTACGTTTCTAAATTTTAAACCTGTATTTAATCATACGGTTTACATGAAGCTAGATGGGGTCTAACGTCTGTTACTGAAGCGCTACAGCTGAGGGTTTGGACACTAAAAACACTGAGTTATGGTTGAATTTCATGGAGCTGTACTTAAATAATAAAACTCCTTGCCTTTGTGTGTTTTTATTTACATGGATGCTATGTTCATACACTGATGGTCATTGCTTAGGGAAATCACTCCCTGTCCACACCATCAGACAACCACCTGAACCTCCACACCTTCCAGGAGGTGAGTATTATTTTAGATCATTATTTTGATGCGACTGATGGAATTGTGCTGTGTCATATAAGTTGGATTTTATTCCATGGGCAACGCCATAATGACTTTTCCAAAGTCTCATTCATTGGTCCTTGAGAAACCGATCCTAGACCCGGAGCTCTTAATATCAGCATGTCGTCGAATATAGAATGACAGCACAACCTCAGAAATAATCCTCCACACAGTACCTTGATCATGCCACGTTCTTTTACCAACCAGGTCTTTTGCTGGAAGTGACTGTTGAGGTTGGTGTGAACCCCACACACACTGAGAACTGGGACCACATCAGAGATTCCTTCAGGAACGCAGTAGAGAACAAGGTAATACCGAGGGGTCTCTGTGTCAGTAAATCTCACAGCTTTGCATTCAGTCATTGTTTTTCCCACCAATCAAACTGTACAAGCTGATATTTAAAGGGACAGGCCGGCCACAATAAAAGTTCAGCCACTGCTTAATCTTTGTCAATAAATTTAGACAATGATTCAAAGGCTAGGAGGCACTTCTAATGATGCATATTGAAGGTGGAAGGAAAATATGAGAATGTGTGTTGATTTATAAAGGCAGTTCTGGAGTTGTGTGTGGCAAATTTATATAAAAATCACAGTTGTGAGTAACTGGGTGAGTGTGAGATGCCCTGTGATGGACTGGTGCTCTGTCCACTGTGTGCTCCTTGCACCCAGTGATGAATGAATGACTTGATGATATTATTCATGCTTTCTTTCTCTCTCTGTGTGTGTGTGTGTGTGTGTGTGTGTGTGTGTGTGTGTGTGTGTGTGTAGATTCAAAAGCACCTGAAAAACCTGCATCTGAAGAGCATTTCGTCCAAAAGATCTAAGAGGTGTGTATGATGATAATTTCAACTGAACGTGGACAGCTTTAATTACAACGTTTTATTTGTCGTCATGTTTCTTAAATAAATTAGAAGGAATTCTAATCACACAACGACCACAAATGTATGTTGATCTGGAGCTAACAGTTAATTATTTGCTAGCTACGTTAGTAAGTGAAAACGGGGAGCTGATCTGAGCTCTGTTAGAGAACGTTCAGTTTCACCACAGTGATCTGGTTCTTGTGAGGTTTGTCTTTAGATTCTCATCCATTGAAATGATTTGTTGATCATTTTCAGGCTGAATGCTGGAGTGTTGTTGATCGTGTGGCTACAGTTTGCGGAGAGTGATGAGGAAAGACTTGGTCACGGCTCTGTCCAGTTCAGTCTGCAGCAACTGAAAGGGAAAACCATTAAACCTCAAGGCATCAAGAGCCACGGCATCATTGCCTCCATTTCTGTAGAAGGTTCACACAAACACCCACATAACAGACTACACACAGAATCGGCATAGTCCATACAACCGCGATACACTTGGTGTAAACCAACAGCATTTTCTTCAGGGGTTAACACCTTTAGCTCTGAGTGAATATGAAGGGATAATATGACCAGAAACATCACTCTGGAAGGGGTTGGGTTTTTTACCTGATTTTCTCTGCTGTTTTAACATTACCTAGCAGACTCCTGACCCTGGTCTCACACAGGAGCAAACCTTCTGAAGATGGGGTACACACTAAGTTTTTTTGGGGGGGGGGTTTGTGTATGAATGAGAATATCTCATATTTTATGGTACTGTGTGGAATATTTATTTATTTATTTGGGTACTTTTAATTTGAAATTATTTACTGAGGTTAAAATGAGTGGGGTGTGTGTGTGTGTGTGGGAAAACTAATGTTTGTGTGTGTTTCCACAGATATCAATGAATGTGATACTCAGATGGTCATGTGTGATGTCCACGCAGAGTGTGTAAACGAGTTCGGCTCCTACTCCTGTCACTGTCGCCATGGTTACAGTGCTGGTTTGGGTGGGGCTGTGTGTGTGGAAGCAAAAGGTGAAGGTAACAGTTGGACTTACTTTCAGATTCGCTTTATTATGCCAGGTGGACAAAATCCAAAAGGGTCATGTGCAGTTATGCAGTCTGATATCTGAGAGTGAAGTTGAGGGGTCACAGTTTGGGTTGTTTACAAAGTTCTACTTCACATGCAGAGCGTCCAGTTCATGTATTCTCTCTGTCTCTCACACAGACTCTCACAGGACTTCATTACCCATGCTCCTCTATGTGGTGTGTGTGCTGGTGTGCTTGTTCATGGCTCTACTAGTGGTGGTGGTATGTGTATTTTACCGTCGTTACCACACAGGGGTGTTTCTGCCTAGCTGCCACAACAGCAGCTCTACCAGCTTCTCTACAAACAACGACAAGAACAGCTCGAAGGGTTGTGTTAATACTGGGGTGAACACTTCTTCCAGACCACCACCACCTCCCGCTCCACCCCTCCGACTGCCCAAAGGAAGCACCACTGCCCTGGACCTGCCTCTGCTCAAATTCACCCCTCTAGTGCCCACTGAAATACTTGAGGGCACAGTGCAGAGGCAGAAAGAGCAGCTGTGACTGCAGTAGAATGTAGCTGCCTTCCTTCACTTTGGGACTTGGACAGTAATTGGTTAATAATTGATTAATTGCACTGGTGTTGTTTTGGGAATCCCTTATTTTTCATACCCCCCCCCCCCTCCCCTCAAATGTATGTAAAAAATAAATTTGAATATAGACTAATATTCTTTGGTTTTGTTATAGAACTTTGATAACACAAGCATATTACCTTTTACATACAATACAAAATATTATAATTGCATAATGTTGTATTTGAATTCAAAGGTGCATGCTCTGTGGTTTGATTTGTGTGTGTTTATTAGTTTATACGCCAAGTCAGTTACTTGCTACATTTAATGCTTAAAGCAACACTAGGTAGTATTGTTACCTTAAAACTGCAGCTTCACAATCATTGTGATGCTTCACTGATGACCTGTAATAGAGGGAAAAGAGCCACTGGTGGTGTTTAGCATTACAGAAGCTAAGCTATAACTTTTAGAGGAGGGTAAGAACCCCCCCCCCCTTTTTTTTTTTTTTTTAAATTCAGGACAGTGCTGTTAAAGTGAGTTGCACTCTGCCACAGTAGGGGCCTAGGAGCAAAACTACCAAACCTTACCTGGAGTTCATTTAACAACACTTTTAAAATGGCAGGTGAGCACAAACATTGAAATATTAGTTGGCTATAAACTCACTGGTTTGTGTCTGAAATTGTTTGCTCGTGTGTTGATCATTTTGAAATGTCCCCGAATGACTTTGAGCTAACTGGTACTTCTAATGTTTCTTTTAAAAGGTCTCCTATGTAGCAGGGTTCACCACACCTAACTGTTTATAGTGAGAACAGTGTAAATGTGCTGTTGTAGGTCTGTTCCCAGATACCAAAATTTGTTCTGGCCTAGGTCTTGCTCATATCTCACATTATCAGGTGTCCACCTGCCACGTGGTTTGAAAGCAGACCCCTTCTGCTTGGTATATTAAGGCTACATGTCGCCAGAATATATTTATTTATTTTTATAGATCACACTTGGCTACAGTAGCCATACGTTCCGGTTTAAGGACTTTGAGTCCTCCATCTGACGCAAAGCCTGGTTGTACGATCAAACCCCATCCTGTGCAAAGGCATTGCATTGCAACCACAGAACTGGTTTGAACCGGATGTGCTTTTAATGTCTCACTTTATAGTCAGCTTTCTGCACATCTGACCCGTTTACAAATTAACCTGTGGGGCTTCTAAGAACTGTTCACACTTTCTGTGCCTTCGTCTTCAGCAAATTGTCACCTTTGCAGTGTTCATTCCCTGTTGCCCTAGGTCACTTGGGTCTGAGTTGCCTCTGCACTTTCTTCACCCCACATCCTTTCCTCTGATACTGCTACTAAACACACACTCCTCTTCTACTATCATTTGCAAGCTTATGAATATAATTCTTAATACTGCTGCAGTGCTACTAATTGTTAATGCAATTTTGAATATCTTTAATTGATGCTGATTATTAATGCAAACCTTTCTCAAAGCTCTTGGATATATTAGAAGTAACACCTTAGTTTATCTGAAACTAAAGCTCACCTACAACTACTGCAGAAGGTCCACTCTTCATGTGTTTTTGGTGAGAAGCATAGCATGAGATGAGAGGGAAAGTGGCCACCCTGTTTCTGGCTCACATCCAGTTTGGGCCTGTGCTGCCATTTTTGACCGAGGTTTGACCGGTCTATTTTGCGACCTGTGGGCTAAATGATTAAATATGTGGCCACTTTTGGTTTACATGCAGTTTGCCATTCATTTCAAATTAATAGTCATTGACATCTCAGTAACAATGTGAAAGTCTTTAAGTCAAGCAGATTTTTCCCCAATATGATATAAATACTAAACTTCTTACTACTTTAATAAAAGTGCAGAGTTTTTGTCCTGGGATGGCGTATGACTTGTGAATACCTGGGCTAAAATTATTAAAAAATTATATTAAGCAGTAATTTCACTATATTAAGACGTCTGTTAGCTTTAAGACGTTTACTTTAAGTGAAGCGGTTGTGACCTCTGCCACTAGGTGGCGCTCAACAACAAGAGAAGCATGTGTTCTTAATGAATGTCTGGGGAGACTGTGTTATTTTAATGAACAAAACGTTGGTTTTAAGCAGCAAAAGCCCCAATTTGAGTTTGATTTTGGCTAAAAGAAAGACTTAAATGTCTACATGAGCAGGTTTGAGTTCGTGGAAAGAAGAGTGAAATCCAATTCAACACTGTTAAATATTTTACATTCTTTTGGCCTTATTAACCCTGTCGTCTTTGTGTAAGTCATATAGTCTTTATTTAATGTGTTTTTCGTGTGATTAACTGTTTATTGGCGTCAATGTGCTAATTTTAGCCAGTTTTTCCTAAAATCCCTTAATAGGTAGGGTTAATATTTAACGTTGTTTGCCAGACAGTTAATGAAACGTAGTGATATACTATTTACGAATACAAATCTATGAATATAGTTCAGTTATTGAATGTAAACATGATCGTTAAAAATGAGTTTAGTGTACAGTGCTTGGTTCTTGAGTAAGTGACAGAATTGCTCAGTACTGGTGATAGAAACCAGGCGTTTTGAATTTTAAGGCCCTTTCATTATTATTATTATTATTATTATTATTATTATTATTATTATTATCTTTTATTTATTATTTTTTTAATATCTACATTTTATTACATAAATTAAGTTATGAAAACTTCACCTGTTATCTGAAGCATTTTATTTATTTTTTTATTATTATACAAACGTTTGAATTTAGTTTGACTTTAAAATGTGTTTTTAAATCCCATTCAGGATACTGTTGATCCAGTTCCTTTGTGGTCAGTGGTGGTCAGGAACCAGGCTTTGACTGTCTGTAACACAAACAGACATTTAAATTACCGTCCAAAACCACCAGCGAGTCTTTGATTCTTATGTGTATTACTGATAAATGCAGAGTGGTAAATCTAAATAATGTTGTTTTTTTTTTTTTTGTGGGACATTTGGTGTAGTAACTTTCCGAGAGGGCCCCTTGTTTAAAGGCTTTAAATGGTTTAGAGGTCTGGCTACTGTCAGCACAGCTGTGAAAGATTGTGTGAAAAATTAAGTCAGTTCCTAAGACAATTGTTGAGCTGTAGTTCCTCTTCAGAGAAATATTTCATATCTAAAAATTAAATTTTTTAGCTTAATGTAGTGTTTTAATCATTTATAGTTCTGCGGGTTTTGCCACAAATGGGCAGATTGTCTGTTTAAAGGGCAGTAAATTGAGCATAAAACAAACAAACAATGTTTTATTGTTTTGGTTTACAATATAAAAAACGTCATTTTCAGAATGAAGTTTGGATGAGGGAGTACATTGATCCACACACCTCAAGGGGAAATTAGTGTCCAGAAGTGAATTACCTCATGGTTGTCCTGTACATGGAGCTTATTTTGCTGACTGCCAATGGACAGACTAAGCCAGTCTTGGGTGGGGTCTTGAGATGTATCCATGGCAACAGGGTTCCAATGGTGGCCATGATGTATGTGTCTGCCATGCAACCAATGATCTTATCCCTGAAAATAAAGATTGTTGCCCTATTTCATCACCCTTGTGCCAATAAGGGTATTCATTTAAAACAATAATCCACTACAAATTATTGTAAATTCATTCATTCATTATCTGTAACCCTTATTCAGTTCAGGGTCACGGTGGGTCCAGAGCCTACCCAGAATCACTGGGCGCAAGGCAGGAACACACCCTGGAGGGGGTGCCAGTTCTTCACAGGGAGATACACACTCACACATTCACTCACACACACGGACACTTTTAAGTCAACAATCCACCTACCAACGTGTGTTTTTGGACTGTGGGAGGAAACCGGAGCACCTGGAGGAAACCCACGCGGACACAGGGAGAACACACCAACTCCTCACAGACAGTCACCCGGAGCGGGAATCGAACCCACAACCTCCAGTTCCTGAGTGTGACTATGACACTACCTGCTGCGACACTGGCTTCTATTATTTATTCATTTTTTTTCTTAATAAATTGCAAAGATGTTTCCAGACCTCCAAAGGTCTTAGGAATTGATTGCATTTTTCCTTCAAGTGATCCAAGTTAATCCCAAATGTATTCAGTGATGTTGAGGGCTGGGCTCTGGTAAGTCCATTGTTAGAACATCTACATTTTCTTTGCTTGATTTTTCTCCAGAGTGACTAGACAGCTCTATGTCCTTTCACACCCAGGCATTCTCACTGAGGAAGGATGGATTAAAACACCAGACGGACTTCAGATACAAAGCTTCGTTTTTCTGAGGTACTTTGTTTGTTGGATTGATACTTTTCTCTAGAATGACACATTTCATGATTCTTATTCTTAGGATTTAGATTAGTTTCTCTTTACATAAGACTGTGTTGTGTGTAAGTGTGTGTATATTCAAACTGCGTATGTGTGTGTGTGTGTCAGGCTCTGTCATTCCTCCAGATGTTCTCTCAGCATCCTGCTCCCTCACACACACTGGGCCTCACACTGTGTGTGTGTGTGTGTCTGTCTGTCTGTAGGTCTGTTCTGAGTCTTTGTAGTTGTCCATGCTGGTCACGTCACCGTGTGGTTTTGGCAAGGACGGTGGCGTCTGCGCTGTTGCTCAGGGCAGGGGGCAGCCCACCCTCGGACCTCCAGGACCCCAAGGCCACGAGACACACACCTGCTTGGTCTTCATCCCCCATTGTACAGCGCTCACCTGCAGAGGTAAGACTAAATGTGTGTGCTATAATCATACTCTCCTCTAAATTCTGACAGGCGTTTTGCTGAATTATATTTAAAATGGGTCCTCTCTATTGGTCCGTTCGCTGTAAAGTCACAGTGTATATGGCAGATACTATTGTCAAAGAAAAACACACAAATGGAGATAAGAGGTTTAGTCCGACTCAGTTGACCACTTGATAAACACAGAGAAAGTCCACTACTGTGCACTAGTCAAATACAGTTATGTGCATATGTATATAATATTAATAATTACTACTTACACAGCATTTATTTATAATTGAGGTGTTTCCTTATACCTCACATGCTATCTCGCAACATACACACACACTCTCTCTCTCTCTCGAACTTTGACATTCGGAGCAGCTGTGGTTCGATTCGAGACATATGTTTGCCTTAATCTCCATCACAGTGTTCCCTAAGGCCATGCAGGAACATCTCTCTCTCTCTCTCTTTCTTTCTTTCTTATTTTCTGGAAACACTGGAAAGAATTCCACTATGAATCAGAAGTGTGGGGCTGCATGTGGTGTCTCTGAAGATATCCTTCATTCAGTACAGATGTGTACCCAGACATTTTGGATGTTGACCTGTCGAAACTGGTCAAACAGTAAATATCAGCCACGTTTTGAACAGTTCACTTTAAGGACGTCCAGGTCCTACAGTGGTCTGCTGAAAAGACATGGCACTTGGTTTGGTGTTTTGTTTCTCAACACTATTACATTTAATGTTTTTATTGTAGCATGTGTCCACCTTCTTTTAAGAGTGTGTGTGTGTGTGTGTGTGTTTGTACAAGTCTCTATATCTACAAAAGTTGTTTCCATATGACCCTTGTCAAATTTTGTATTGTTTATTTATTCTTTAAATACAAAATCAACACAAAATATTATTAAATATGGATTTATTTTTCTCTCCAAAACTAGGTCTCTGGGTATATACTAGTTTCTGAGTATATACTAAGAGTAACATGTTGTCAGAAAAAAGAGTGTACTTTTACTGCAATGACATTCACACATTCGTACGTTTTATTTTATTTTCCCCAAAACGTTCAGTTCAGCAACTAAAGTGTAATTGTTAAAATGTACAGAACTGTGTTCTCTGTTGCGGACAATCGCTTATTATCACTTAGAAAATCAACAAAACCAGTGTATGACCCAGGTGTTCCTGATGAGTCACTTTAATAGTCATCACTGAACACTGGTTGCCCACAGTAGTCTTTGCAGTGAAGGCATTTGAGGAAAACACAATAAGAGTGACTGCTCATTTGATCATCTTCCGCTTTTGTATCTCTCTCTCTCATAAACACACACACTTTCTTTCTGACTGTCTCTGAGGTAGAAATGGTTTCTACCCTCTAACCACATCCCACAAAGACAGCATCTGTTACCCCTTCTACCCCCTCTCAGACCCCCCCACCACTTTCTGCAGAACCTGTTGTTGCCCCCCTCCCCTCAGTCCCCCACCACTCTTAATCCTCTCTGACTTTATTCATGCTAAGGTCATCTCTCATTCTCCCCACAGAGAAAGGGAAGAGAGCGAGAGAGAGGGGTGAGTGAGTGAGTGAGTGAGTGAGACAGAAAAAGAGAGTCAGTGAGGGAGAGAACGACAGGGAAAAGGATGAGGGGGTGAGGGAGATGGGCCTTGTTGCTGTTTTGCATCTTTCTTCAGCTCTTTAATTCTGTGTAGCACATACAAACAAAACCTTCTATCTCCAGTTCTGTTCTGTTTATATGTTTATATTTAACGTGGAAAAACAAACAGATGTCCTCCGTGTTGTGTCTTAATTTCATGGCCAACAGATGTGATCCAAAATGATTTAAAATTAAATTAGCCTCTGCCGTGAGGTTACTTTTTTGGAGACCGTTTTGTTCAGATAAAAAACTAAATCAATAATAAAACAATATCATCTGTACATCCTCTATACTTTAAATCATCTCTAGGTTACTCATAGTCCTTAATACAATGGTGTTATGCTGTATTTTTAAAGAAATAAAGTCAATAATAACAAGGTTCACATGTTCAGAACGGATGCAGCCCTCGTACACGTCGAGCAGACAAGTGCGCAAACAACGCGCTGGACAGTTGAGGGTGGGTGTAATGCTGGGAGGCTACAGCAGGGGGAGCGATATGGAGTGAGATCACTGTCTTTTATGCGAGAGCGCAAAAACCACACTTAATCGAGCAAGTCAGACTCAACGAGCGCACAAAATCACGAAAACTGAGCGAAAACGCTCTCGTTTTTTCCTCGCTTCAAAAATTTGAGCTCGCTCTCGCTTCTCGGTTTTAACAGGAAATACGTCACAGATTCAAAACCTGGTAACCGATTCCTAGTGATCTAGCATAGAGCTAGCATATGTTTCAGCTTAGCAATCATGTGCAGCCAAATGTAAGTTCTGCTTTATGGAATTTTTTCAGTCTGATGTTGGATGAACAAGATGCTAAATCTGTGCATACAGAGATAACTGTGCTGATGTTATCCAAATATACTCCTACAATTCAACCTTCACTAAATTATCATTGCTTACAGTTAACATCAAATCCCTAGTGTATTTATTTACGTTTTAAATAAATCATGGGATGACTCCAGGGCAGTGAGAAATCAGCACTGTTGTGTTAAAAAGTTGAAAAAAGTTTTTAATCTGATATATATTCTTCTATAGATCTAAAATTCAGTACTCAGCGGATCCAATCCCCCTGGCCATCATATTACACTATACCTATGAGTCCCTGGGCAAGACGCCTAACACCATTTGTCTACATCGGTAACATTGGGTCCTTGTTGGAAAGCGCTGAATAGCACCCCCTTGCGATGCAGTTTCTGTCTGTGAATGAGTAACAAACCAGTTCACTAAGATGCTTCACTTGTATAAACATTAACACTAAATGTATATATTCTATATTCAGCAATATGTTGTGTATATATTTTATCTGCACAATTTGACAACAGATTATTGTTGTTTTTTTTTAAACTACATTGTTACTTCGCATGGCGGCCGTCTTTAAGTCGCGCCGTCACAGCCTGTTGAAACGGTGAAGGCTTAAAACGACGTTTAAAATCTGAAATGGAATCGGCCCCTGGGCGGCTGGGCCCTTCAGCTCCAGCCTGTGGGGTTTTTGGCTGGATAACCCATCTGTAATATTAGAAGGATAATCCCTGAAGTGCATTTTAACCCTCACTTCTTTCTCCTATTTTTTTTCCATTCTGTTTTGTTGATGATAGAAAGTAGCTGCAGTCTTCTTTTAGGTTTTAATCCTGGCTATAAATCTACTGATTCCATGAGATTTAAATATGCATGGGTTCGAAATATGCATGTCCTGATCTAGTTGAATTCTCTATAAATTATTTCTGAATACTTGGGCTTTCCACGTCACGTAACTGGATAAGAAATAAAAAAATATAACGATTAATACCACAGTAAAATTGCTTCCATTTTATAATCTACAGGGTGTGAATTTTATTGTTTTTTAGATTCTTTTTATTATTATATTTCCTTTAATAACCAGTGGGTTGAACTCTAATTATTTGCTAATGATCAGATGTGATTGACCTTCCTAATGATTTAGCTCCTAGTTACTTTAAACATCTGCTGTGATGTGGTTGTTTAATTTTTTATGTGTAATGATACACATTTGAATGGATTTAATGTTTTTTTTCCTTCACTACTTCTGCAAAATGTATAGTTTTGTGAGTAAACTTTGAGTCCACATTTCTCTAACACTCACACTGGAACTGCCCTTTTCTCTTGGAGTTTAACACGCAGTTTCTACAAACAGGTTTAAAACCAGCTTTTTACGCTTTACGCTTGGTAAAGCAGGACATTTCTATATTAGTTTGCTTTTCAACCAGTCAGGACTTGTGAAACATGTGGTGGAATGTGTTGCAAGTGGCAAAAAAAAAGAGTGTTTGTAGACAGTGACAAAAATAGACTCGAAGCATAATTGCCACTCATGGTGGTTAGCTCTGTGACAATGCTGTATCTAAAACCCAAGAAAGAAAACACGCGCTTATTATAACCGTTATAAAAGTGAATTCAAATATACTCTTTTAAAATAGCTTTAAGTGTCTGTGTCACAGTATCTGTCTGCATCTGTAAGTAAAGTCATCAATGGTAAGATATAGATGGTCCTTGAACATGTGTCATTACCACTGTAGTGCTTTAACGGTTTTGTAGCCAGTACAAATAAATTAGCTTCTAAAATTCCCATGAGTTAAAGCAACAGTAGGTAGTATTTTTACCTTGAAATTACAGCTTTAGAATCATTGCGATGTTTCATTGAGCTGTAATAGGGAGACTAGGGCCCCTGTTGTTGCTACTGTGGGCTCAGCACTGCTGAAACTGCACTATGTAATTTTTAGAGGAGGGTAGGAAACCACCCCTAACCTCCCCCTCCCCCTTGATTTCAGGACAGTGCTGGAATACCAAATCATACATAGTGTTGCTTTAAGATATCACCAGAATGCTGAAACCTACATGTCCAAAAGTATCCAGACACCACTTTTGTAATTGTAGTGAATGCGGATATAGTAAGATGCACTCTTAGCTAATAGAGGCGATCAGCTGTGGAAGCACATAATAAAATGAAAGTTTGCCATGCCCAGTGGTAGTTCTCAGCCAGAGGGGTGTAATGCCCGCAGCACTAGACTGTGGAGTAGTAGAACTTCTTTGTAGTGCTGTTTGTGATCCAGAACTAATCGTCCACCCTCTGTACCCATCCTCACTAATGTTCCTGTGCAGCCATGCAGCAGTATTTCCAAAATCAGGTCTCCTTGGATACTGTCGTTGCTTTTCCACTGCATGCTACCTATTCTGTTAGGCTCGGCTCTACGTTTTGGTCCCTAGTATGGGTTGGTTTTCCCACTAAATGTAGCCGCAGAACACTGCCTCTAATGGGAGCTGTGGGATTTGGATTCCACAACAACAGTGGTAAGGTTCACTGTCGTTTACTCATTTTGTATTTGCATGTATTTATTTATTTTAAAGTTTATTCATTCAGACAGATCTGTAGAGTTTATTGTTTCATTGTTTCACTGTTCAGTCTTTTGTCAGCCACCGATCCAAAATCAGAGTAATTTTCCAAGCTGCTGTTGTGAGACGGATAAAAAAGTGATCTCTGCTGTAGTTTGGAGATTTTACAGATGGCGAGTTTTTGCTGGAAATCTGCATTTCTTCGTATAGAATGACTCTGGCCAATCAGCTCTCTGCAAGGTTTACGCATCATGGTTTAGTCCATACTCGGCTCGCTGACGGCTCGCTCGCGGGCTAAGCAGGGACTAAAAAACATACCCGGTTCCAGGTGATAAATTTGCATAACAGAAGTTTGAGTAGAGCACAGTTGAGTTGAGTAGTGACCATACAGCGGAAAAGCACCAGTGTAATTACGTAAGTCACTGTCATGTTGTTGTCTTTAGTATTGAAAATATCATTAGCATTGAGCATTAACTGAACATTAAGATTTAATTGTTGATGGTGAAAATTAAGAGGAAAAAGAAAATAGAGTGTAATGAGTAATAGGACTTTTAGAAATACTGCCCACCTCCCGTGTGAGTGTGCTAGCTCTTTCTTTCTCTCTCTTACACACACACACACACACATACACATTAGTGCCCTCTTAACGTGTTAAGTGATTTGAGAAGTTGGCGATTCCCTGGCTGTTAGGTATTAGCCGTGTTGACAAAGCCTAGTGTAATCTGCCGCACGGCCGGGATTACAGTGCAGCCGCTGAGCAAACGGCAAAATGGCGGAAAAAAGAGGGGTGGAAAACAAATTGTAGTGTAATCTTTTGAGAAAAAGCCCCTCCGGCTGGAGGGGAGTCCCCGGAAGAATCCATTTTGTCCTCCTTCCCCCCTCTGGGACCTCTGGCAATCCCATAATCCTCTGTGTTTGATGTCTGCGAGCTAATGGCGCTGATGAGGGCAGTGGAAAGGAGGCTTTTGTGGGCCGCGTGGTCGCCGGGCTATCGGGGGTTTGAATGACATGGCAAGAAGGCACAGAGACGGGTAACTTTAGCTTAATCTGGGCTTAGCAGTGCTACACACACACACACACACACACACACACACACACAGGTGTGTGGCCCTCCAGCTTAGCAGCAGAAGTCAAACCCAAACCTCTGCCTGTAAACCCAACCTGAAAGATCAATACACGACCCCAGGCTTGGAATCAGTGTGTGTGTGTGGGGAGGGTTTTGTTTGTTTTTGTACATTTATGAGACAAGATGTCTCAAAATTTATAGTAAAGCTAATGAACCCAGTTTGATCCCAGTTTTTATTAAAGTATACTTAACAAAGCCCTTTACATTGTGTTGGGATTTTAGAAAGACTGGACCACAGGAAATGGAATAGAGTTAACTGTGTTTTATCTTTTGTCCTTGTTCGTTTAAAATGAAACCTTTTGGAAATGCAAGGTTTTCCTCTGAAGATTTCCTATGGAACGCTATGGTACATATAATATTTATAGGACATCAATATATTTACATATTGTCACAGCAAGACCCATATTCAGATCCAATACATGTATACCTCACGGCCTAACAAGGTATAAATACCTGTGAGAGTGTTTGTGTGTGTGTGTATATGAGAGAGGCCTTGATTAAGCCCCCTCCATCCCAAAGGGGGTTTGTTTTTCAACCCCTCTCCCCTCTGTCGTGCTAGCCGTTAGCACTTTTTAATTAGCCCTCCTCATACGCGGAACAGAGGCGGGCCTTGTGGAGAGAGAGAGAGAGAGAGAGCTAACTTCCCTCTTTCATTCCAAAAGAAAGAGTACGGCAGTTCCCTCCAGCTTATTCATATCAGCCGTAAAGCCCACTCCAGCCCACAGGCTTCCTGCCCGCCGTAATTAAAGTCCTGTACTGCCGCTGCTCTTCAGGAATCTGTGGTAATGATGCTGCCTACAGAGGGCCCGCATCAATCAAACAACCGCCGAATGTCTGGGTTAAATACGACAGAACAGCCTCAAGACTAGTGAAAACGCTTCAGTGTCTGATCAGGGCAAAGAGCTTTCCTTTCGCAACACAAGATCAAAGAGCTCCATATTAACACATGAGAAGATACCGTGAGTGACCACTAGGGTGCGCAGTATTTGCTAATCCACCAGTGATTATTAATTTACTTATTTATTCATTCATTTCCTGTAACCCTTTCATTCTGTTCAGGGTCGCGGTGGGTCTGGAGCCTACCTGAAAGCATTGGGCCCAAGGCAGGAACACACTCTTGACAGGTCTGTTAATAGCCACTCGTCATCGATACTCTGCAAAGAAAGTCCAATCACAGCACTAGACCAAGTGTGTGAGAGTACGAGGAGGTTAAATTGAGAAAAACTGAGAAAACGAGAACGGAGAAGGAGAACCAAGTGAAAACGGTTAAAAACCAGAGCGTCTGCTCCTCGCTCCTCACTGCTGATCGCTCAGGGTCGGGGTAAACAGCGAGCAGCTCGTTATCATTTAAAGGAACAGGCGCTGAAACCCGCTGTTCTGAATTCCTGGATTGATCCTTGCGGTGTTTTGACCAAAGCAGGTCACTGATTCTGGGTGAAGATGCTGAAGTGGTTACAGAAAATGAATGAACGAATGAGTTAATTAACAATTAAGCCAATTAAGTGGTGAACTCTGGGCTCTGAAGTGTTCTGAAAACACCCGCAGCTTCTTTCTTCAATATGCAGATTTAATAAGGTCCTCCTGGCATCTCCACATCCTTTCAGACCCACAGTGTTGAGCTGTACTTCTCTCAGGGGCAGGATGAACACAGGGTTGTGGGTGAATGCATAAGAATTCATTTAACCTCAGTATCGTCCAGTTTCTCCAGCACATGCTGCATCGGTCAGGCCCTAGTGTTTCCACAGACAGCAGTGTCTCAGTGGGTCAGAGCTCCAGATCAGGGACAATAGGATTTCTGGTTCTAATCCTGGACTAAGCCGTCCTAAACATAGACTTACTACTGGATACTCCCGGTTCTGATGGCTCTCTTACAGTTGTCTACTGCTGCTTAACCCCAAGCACTGAGGCCTCATTCCTTGGACTTGACTAAGAGTAGTAGTCAGAAATAGTGTTGAGAGTCAGAATGGATTCATTCAGACCACACACACACAGAGAGAGAGAGAGAGAGAGAGAAGGTGTGGGCTAGAGTAGGAAGAGTTAGAAATCTAAGATCATGGATAGATAGACGGAGGAACAAGTGAAGAGAGAAGAGAAAGGTAGGAATGTATGGTGAGAAAGAGGGAAGGAAAAGGGAGAGAGCCTACTCAGGGTGAGATGGAAGAAGAGAGATGGGTTGGAGATGAAGGGATGAAAGGAAAGAGATAGAGAGAGAGAGAGAGAGAGAGCACTTGAGCCTGCAGGGCTCTATTGGATTTGCGTCTGCGGCGCTTCAATATAGGAATGGAGTAATGGCTGTAATTTGATTGGCTGAGTGAAGGGTGTCGGCCCACTCAAGCAGAGACACTTTGATGATGAGGTTCGGCCGGACACGAGCTGCATCAGCCATCCCCTGCAGGACACCACTTTAACCCTTTCAGCACTGTTTCAGCGTTACCTCGTACAGTTAATCACTTAATTACAGTTAATTACTTAGTAGCTGAATTACATTATGCACTCGGTTACCATTCTGGACAGAGCGGTTCCAGCTGCACTTCTGACAGCTCCTGTTTAGATTTAAAACAAGGCGGGAATTTAAAGAAGAGTAAACAACATTAAAGAAGCAGTTAGTTATTGAAACAAAATGAACAGGAGTGTGTGAAATTGTCAATAGGAGTGTGTGGGTGTGGGATTTTTAGGGGTTAAATCACTTTTATGGACAGTCTGTTCAGATCTGTCCTTACTATGTAGCTTCTTTGTTAGTGTCATGTCAGGCTCTCAGTTCAGATCCTGAAGTCTTTTTGAGGCCTAACCAACGAGAGAGTTCCACATCTACATGTTCCACAATGTAGTACACGACAAAGAACAGTGAATAATTAAAATAGAAATAGCATTAATAGTGATGATTAACAGCAACAACGGTGAAAACTAACCAATAAATGTATAATAAAAGGGGTGAATGGGTATATTAAATTGAATTTATTTAAAATTAAATTAATAAATAAACATGGAGAGAAAGAAAATGTACAAGGCATACTGCACTACCAGTAGCACTGCCTCATATTAAACATTTTTAAATATTAAATTCATCTCCTAATATCTTCTTTAATGTGTACTTATTATTATTATTAGTAGTAGTAGTAGTAGTAGTAGTGGTGGTGGTGGTCTACAGCCCAACACAGCCATTGTATTGCCACAATTTGAACACCACTGCTGGACTGAATGTGACCAGCAGAGGGCAGTAGGAAGCAGTGTTCCTGCCTGTGGACTGTGGAAGGTTAGACTGCTGTTGCAGTTCACTACCTTTCAGAAACACTTCATTCTCCTCCACAGAGCTGATGCTGATCATGTTCACAGTCTGGAGCTCTCTTGTCCATCTTCATCATAAGAATGAATGTGTTTGGAGTTGACCCTTAACTATTATTTTGGACTCTAATTTGTTCTTTATTTATTCTTTTCTTCTTTCACTGTCTCTATTTTTCTCTATTTCTCTGTCTCTCTCTCTCTCTCTTTATTACTCTCTCTCACTCTTGCTCTCTGTCTCTCTCTCTCTTTATCTCTGTTTCCTAGTTTAATCTTTCTTTCTCCCTTTCTAATTCTCTCTGAGTCTGATCCTCACTTAAGTTACTCTCCCTCTCTCCTCCTCACACTTAACTTTTTAGTGTTCTTCCCTTCTGATGGTCCCTTATATTCTCTCTCTCTCTCTTATTCTCTGACTCTTTTTCCTACTCTTTTTTTCTCACTCTCGCTCTCCCCTCTCTTAGCCTCTTTGCCTTCTTAGCTTATGGCGGTACATTTCTAATTGATTTATTCCCCTCTCTCTCTCTCTCTCTCTCTGATCTTGGGTGGCCCTCATAATCCATGCTCAGGTCTTTTCTTTACAGAGGAACTCAGAGTTATGTCAGAAACTCAGAGAAGGTCTCCACCAGCTTCTGGAGCTGAGTCCTCTTCAGCTAATGAGAACCTCCTTGCTCCCTCATTCCTCCAGTGCAGCGTGGGAGAAACAAGAGCACATGACACACAGAGGAGGGATGGAGGGCAGGAGCTGGAAGAAGTCATGTGAGAGTGAGTAATGCGAGCTGATTGGCTGAAGACAAGACCCTGTGGAGCATTAAACAGAGGGATGGAGTAAAGGTGAGTCTAGAGACTTTCTATCTCTCCCTCATTCTCTCTCATGTGTATATTTATACTAAGACACATTTACCTGCCCCGACTCTCCACTTCCAGCCCCACACACACACACACACACACACACACACACACACACACACATACAAATGCAGTGAGAGTGGAGAGGCTGCCCAGCCCCTGCACTCAGCAGGGATTATGGATTAGTGGCGTAGTGAGCATTCCTCACATTCCCCAATACTGCCTTCTACACCCACTGACTTAGAGAAACCCCCTTCAACTGCACACAGACACACACTTTGAGGAGTCTGTGCTCCAAACGCACGCTTTGAGCGGGGTCTGTGCTCCAATCGCACGCTTTGAGCGGAGTCTGTGCTCCAAACGCACGCTTTGAGCGGGGTCTGTGCTCCAAACGCACGCTTTGAGCGGGGTCTGTGCTCCAAACGCACGCTTTGAGCGGAGTCTGTGCTCCAAACGCACGCTTTGAGCGGGGTCTGTGCTCCAATCGCACGTTTTGAGCGGGGTCTGTGCTCCAAACGCACGCTTTGAGCGGAGTCTGTGCTCCAAACGCACGCTTTGAGCGGGGTCTGTGCTCCAAACGCACGCTTTGAGCGGGGTCTGTGCTCCAAACGCACGCTTTGAGCGGGGTCTGTGCTCCAATCGCACGCTTTGAGCGGGGTCTGTGCTCCAATCGCACGTTTTGAGCGGGGTCTGTGCTCCAAATGCACGCTTTGAGCGGAGTCTGTGCTCCAAACGCACGCTTTGAGCGGGGTCTGTGCTCCAATCGCACGCTTTGAGCGGAGTCTGTGCTCCAAACGCACGCTTTGAGCGGGGTCTGTGCTCCAATCGCACGTTTTGAGCGGGGTCTGTGCTCCAAACGCACGCTTTGAGCGGAGTCTGTGCTCCAAACGCACGCTTTGAGCGGGGTCTGTGCTCCAAACGCACGCTTTGAGCGGGGTCTGTGCTCCAAACGCACGCTTTGAGCGGGGTCTGTGCTCCAAACGCACGCTTTGAGCGGGGTCTGTGCTCCAAACGCACGCTTTGAGCGGGGTCTGTGCTCCAAACGCACGCTTTGAGCGGGGTCTGTGCTCCAATCGCACGCTTTGAGCGGGGTCTGTGCTCCAAACGCACGCTTTGAGCGGGGTCTGTGCTCCAAACGCACGCTTTGAGCGGGGTCTGTGCTCCAATCGCACGCTTTGAGCGGGGTCTGTGCTCCAATCGCACGCTTTGAGCGGAGTCTGTGCTCCAAACGCACGCTTTGAGAGGGGCCTGTGCTCCAAACGCACGCTTTGAGAGGGGCCTGTGCTCCAAACGCACGCTTTGAGCGGGGTCTGTGCTCCAATCGCACGCTTTGAGCGGGGTCTGTGCTCCAATCGCACGCTTTGAGAGGGGTCTGTGCTCCAAACGCACGCTTTGAGCGGGGTCTGTGCTCCAAACGCACGCTTTGAAAGGAGTCTGTGCTCCAATCGCACGCTTTGAGAGGGGCCTGTGCTCCAAACGCACGCTTTGAGCGGGGTCTGTGCTCCAAACGCACGCTTTGAGCGGGGTCTGTGCTCCAATCGCACGTTTTGAGCGGGGTCTGTGCTCCAAACGCACGCTTTGAGCGGAGTCTGTGCTCCAAACGCACGCTTTGAGCGGGGTCTGTGCTCCAAACGCACGCTTTGAGCGGGGTCTGTGCTCCAAACGCACGCTTTGAGCGGGGTCTGTGCTCCAAACGCACGCTTTGAGCGGGGTCTGTGCTCCAAACGCACGCTTTGAGCGGGGTCTGTGCTCCAATCGCACGCTTTGAGCGGGGTCTGTGCTCCAAACGCACGCTTTGAGCGGGGTCTGTGCTCCAATCGCACGCTTTGAGCGGGGTCTGTGCTCCAAACGCACGCTTTGAGCGGGGTCTGTGCTCCAAACGCACGCTTTGAGCGGGGTCTGTGCTCCAAACGCACGCTTTGAGCGGGGTCTGTGCTCCAATCGCACGCTTTGAGCGGGGTCTGTGCTCCAAACGCACGCTTTGAGCGGGGTCTGTGCTCCAATCGCACGCTTTGAGAGGGGCCTGTGCTCCAAACGCACGCTTTGAGAGGGGCCTGTGCTCCAAACGCACGCTTTGAGCGGGGTCTGTGCTCCAATCGCACGCTTTGAGCGGGGTCTGTGCTCCAATCGCACGCTTTGAGAGGGGCCTGTGCTCCAAACGCACGCTTTGAGCGGGGTCTGTGCTCCAAACGCACGCTTTGAGCGGGGTCTGTGCTCCAAACGCACGCTTTGAAAGGAGTCTGTGCTCCAATCGCACGCTTTGAGAGGGGCCTGTGCTCCAAACGCACGCTTTGAGCGGGGTCTGTGCTCCAAACGCACGCTTTGAGCGGGGTCTGTGCTCCAAACGCATGCTTTGAAAGGAGTCTGTGCTCCAAACGCACGCTTTGAGCAGACGTCCTCTATATTTTATCTTGGCAGATACATCAAAGTGGGCTGTCATTAGTTAGGCCTTCGGGAGCTGAACAGAAGGTCTACTATGTCAGACTAACCCTTAACAAAACCGAACATAGAATCAACCAGTCATGTTTTGATTAACAACTTTGTGTCTTTGAGTGGTAATGTGAGAGCACACCGTTACATGCAGATATGTAAGGATTCATTTACACTGTATGTGGTGTAGTGTATGTGTGTATGTGTGTGCGCACACCCCTTGTAATAAATCCTTTTTTAACTGTTTTAAGGTGTTACTGTGTCGCACCCACAGCTTGTATAATCTCCATAGAAAAATACAGGCCAATATATGCATGAGTCAAAGGTCACCATGCCAGTGCCATACTGCAACTAAAAATTATTTAAAGGAACACTAGGTGAGATACTAAAATCATTAGGGAGTGCGAGAGAGCGGGGGTGGTTTCCTACCCTCTTCCAAAAGATACATAGTATAGTTTCTACAGTGCAGATCCCAGTGTAGCAACAACTTTAACTGTATTCTCCATACTACAGCTCAGTGGAGTATCTTAACTAGTTTGAAGCTGTAATTGTAAGGTAAATACCTTATCTTTGGGTAATTAACAACTTTTCATGGCTGTGGTGAGTGAGTGTTTGCAGTAACAAGTCGTTATCATCGATACACATCCAACAGAAAAGTGTAGGAAATAAAATCAGTGTCATAGTAGTGTCATTAGTATCACTTTGGCCATAAATATTCTCTCTCTCTCCCTCCCTCCTGCCCAATGTCTCAGGGTGTAGGTGAGTTGAGAGAACCCCCTACTGTCACATACACTCTCTCTCTCTCTCCCTCTCTCTCTCTCTGAGGGCAGTGTATGGCTCCTCTTCTTTAACTGAGTGCTCCTGGGTCTACTCCATTTGCATTTGCTTCCCATTGTGTCCCCAAACAATGGTCGCAAACAAACCATTAAGATGGAAATGGCAGAAATGTAGCTAATTAGTTATCTCTGCTGGAATTGTTAGCTGGGAGAGATAGAGGTAAATTGCTTTGGGCCGGTGGACAGGAGGGGGTATGAGGAAGGAGGGGCAGGGGGTGGCCAGAATGGCCAAAGGACAATTGGTGGTGTTTGTTGGGCTTTCCAAAAGAATTAACAACACACTGAAGAGCCAAGAACCTCCAGATTGAGACCAAATTTACAAGGCATTCAGCTACATCAGAATTTATTTATTTTATTTTATTTTTCCGCAAAAGAAAGAAATGATCTCGTAGTTGCCCATTGTTGTGGTTTGTGCTTTGATTGTAGGGCATCTGTGGTATTTGTTGTTTTATTATGTGGGGCAAAATCTATGTATAGTTTGAACATTCCAGGTAAAGCAGTAACCTTGCTTTTCTGCTCTAATTACCTCCGCAGCACACACAGTGTATTTTCTGATAGCGATGATGAAACATACGATTCATATTACGGTATCATATACATATGTGACCATATTACACATCTCATATTTTGTTTTATTTATCTACAGTTTGTAACATAGTCAATTTAAATGTAGCAATTCCGGATGAAAAAGCAGGATTTAGTTCCCTACAGAATAATTGTTCACTTATTTTCACTTCAAAGCAACAAGCAATCAGTTTATATTTAATTGCTGCTGGAAGAAAAAATTGAATTCCTTCAATCTGCCAAGTTAAGGCCAAACTGAATAATGCACTGACCAATAGAAGTGGTCTAATATGACACAGGTGTTTTTTAAATGGCGATAAACTCTCACACACTCACTCATTTTAACTATATACTCCACTAGGGGTGCTGTTCAGTGCTTTGTTCTTACAGCGGTGATATGATTCTGTTATCGAAACGTGTTTTATTATTTAAGTATAAGACTGTGTTTGATTTCAGACTGAAAAATATAGCGTGTGTATTGTTCAGAAGTTTGAAGCTTTGTTTGTTTTGTTTTCTGTGACAGATGATGATGAGCTTGTCATTGTTTGGAGTCTTTTAAATGGAGCAGAAGTGCATTTAGGTTTGAAGAGCTGCTTGTTCTTAATGATTTCATTAGCACTGTTTTTCTTTGTCCTGTGATGAGCTGTGGACTTTGAGAGAGAGAGACAGAGAGAGAGACGTGTGAATCCCAACACCTCGTTATCTGTTTAATTAACTCTGACTGGACATGACTTTTGCTAATGACCTCATCAGTCCGCGCAGTGAGGAGCCCTCTCTGTGTTTCACTGCACTCTTTTCATCGTCATTAAAAATCCATCCATCTTCATTAATGTCAAGAGTACTACACTCTACTGCTGCCTGTGTGTGTGTGTGTGTCTGTGAGAGAGAGAGAGAGAAAGAGAGAGAGTTTGAAAGTGGATGATTACATATTGTTTAAAAGGAGTCAAGTGTATGAATGTTGAATAAAGTTTTTAGAAATGATTAATTGATGAGTGCAGAGAAAAATCTGTTATTGAATTTGGCAAATTTGAAAGAAGAAATATAATATAATATCTTAATTGAATTTCAGATTTAAAAATAAATGTCTTATAAATTAAATACCTAGAATAAACTTCTGTTGACATTTTTATTCAGAATGAGTCGGTATTAAAATGAATATTGAGGATGGGGATCTAAACAATATCTAGAATGAAGTTAAACAGAACAAAATGGCTAACTGTATCTATAATATATCGATATATATATATATAATATGTTGATATGTATTGCTAATAAAGTTATTATCCAGGAGCTAGATCCTTTGGTGTTGCCTTCAGAAAGTGTGGAGTAAAGATGGATTACTTGAGTACTTTTATTTTTGTTTCTTTTTTGTAAAAAATCATAATCAGAAGTGTCCTGTAGATTTCTGACTGCTGCTGGACCATGGAGGGTTTAAAGTGGTGTTTTTTTTTTACATTTTTTTCATTTGTATTTTTCTGAGTCAGAGTTTTTCACTCAGCTCCAGGTTTTAACTGGAGTCTCCGCCCCTCACTGCTCTCCTGGAGCTGTGTTTTTGGGATTATTGAGCTGAGAGATGTTTACAGTGATAAGCAGGTGTTAATTAACCCTGCGGATGAGGGGGGTTAATGAGTGGGGGCTGTAATTAGTCTGCTGAGCAGGGTCTAATTACACACGACTTGGATCCGATCTGGTTTGATATTGGCTTTTTTTCAGAGTTAAATTTCAACACTGGTCAAAAACTGCTGTAGAAGTCAGGCCGAGCCACTCTTACGCTTTAGTGGGTGTGGCCTCTGGGTTAATGCTGTTGTCTGTTGTTAAATCCGACTTGTTTTTCCAGCTTAGATTTGTGTTTGTATCTGGATCTGTTTACGGACTGATGCACTTTGCTTAATTAATCGTTAATGATACGATTATGTGTAGAAGACATACTAATGAAAATGTTTATGAAATATTTTCTTATGTGCAAGTTTACTCACCCATGAAACTTGATTTTCTACGTGAAAATAATTTAATCATGAGCAAATGTTTCAGCACTTTTTTTGGAATTTATTGATGCACATGAAACTTTTACAAAGTGTTTTCTGTAGAAGACGTACAAAATATATTCCCAAAATTAGTGTATGACTTTAATAGTGAGTTGTATTTAACTGTAATATCTGCATCAGCAGATCTGAATAATAATAATATAATAAAAAGTAGTTTAGTAGTTTAGTGGATGCTCTTATACCAAGTGACTTAATCTTCATTTCATTTGTTTATGTTACAGACAAATTAAGATTAGGAGTCTTGCCTAAGGGCTGGGTAAATATAGTTACCCAGGCAGGAAATGAGAAAGCATACTAGGCAGTACACTCTATGCTATGCCCTCCACATTAGTTACCACTTCAGTTAGACAAGGCATTGAGGACGTCTTTTGTCGCTTAAAGCTGGGTGGTGTCCACTTAGAGGATGTGACACTAATTAGCCAACAAAAGTGGTCAAGTCATTATTAGCTACATGTGTCTTTCCTGTTTCTACGAGTCAAACGCATTCCGTCCTCGTCCAGTGAATGCTCTCCACTCTAGACCTGTAAGTGTTCTTTAAACACTGCCTCAGAACAGTGGCCATCAAACCTGTCCTCAGAGACCTCCGGACATTACATGTTTTTGTTCTGTCCTTGCGCATTGTGAATTTGAATGGAGCAGAACTGTGGACATTCGCAGGGTCCCTGAGGTTGGACGACTAGTGCCACAGAAGAATCACTTTGAAGGTGATCGTAATGTAAGGAGTCCTCCTTAGACACTTTACATCATCTTCAGGTGCTTTAAACTGTAAAACGTGTCCAAGGCTTGTTTGGGTTGGTCCAAATATTATTTGTGCTTCACTATATTACAGATTCATGTTACACAGTATATTACAATCCGCTGGCTGACTGCTGCCTTTAGTATTAACAGAAAGTTGTGCTGTGTCCTGGTTAAAAAGATCAAGGTGTGGTTTGCATCCAGTTAACATCCATCCTTTTGGAGTTCGGAGTCTGGAGTTCGGATGCCCCTTGCTCCAACTGGAAATATGTCTCTGCTGAAGATATTTTATGCTCCCCCGCAACCAAATTCTTGTTCAAAAACACTAGGTACATTTTCAGGTAATTCAGAAGCTGTGGATTTTGTAAAAGGAATGTTTGAAGGAAAAAAAAGTTTAACTTGTTAAATAATGCAGTCAGCCATCTTCTGAATTTGAAGACATTTCCACCTTAAATGATCTGACACAGCAAACATAAATCATTATTACTCACCTGTGGATCAGGAATTAGAGCAACATCCTCATCTCGGTTTGTGCTTTTCAACGTTGGAGGTCTCTTAGTCATCGAACAGCTTTGGATACTTTTTCTGTGTCTTGAGTAGAGAGAGAAATCCTAGCATACCAGACCGAGACTCATTATTATTATTATATTTTTAGCTATTTACAGACATTGGGGATATGTAAACACAGATAGTTTTCCATAGTTCTGGAGAGCAGCAAATGGTGAGAACTTGGGGATAAATGTATCCAATCTTAATAGTTTTTGCAGTGAATTCCAGTCTTTGGCTGCAGCTGACTGAAACAAAACAGACCAAGGACTGTATTTGTTGTAGGGACGTGATAATGGGCAGCATTATCTGTTGTTCGAAAGTTTTGACTCTGAACTGCCCATTGTTGGATGTATTCCTTAACTTCTACGCCAGTGTAAAAGATGCATAGAAGTATGAGGGCAGTGACGTTACAACTTTAGAAACTTAATTCCTTTACGCAGCTAAAGGGGAGCATTAATGAGCCTCTACAGGTCAATTGAGCATTACAATGGTTTTGAAGCTGTAATTAAAAGGTAAAAATATGACTTAGATTTCACTTGTTCAACAACAACAAAAAAACAAAACAAAAACAAGACCATATACAGCTCCATGAAGCAGACCCTGGATCAGTGCCCTGTTTCTAAATTAGCCTCGAACCCTGACACATGCTAACGAAGCTAGTGTCAGCTAGCAGTTATTTTCAGGGAGTGTTTTGGGTCCTGAGGCTTTAAGCCGTGGTACGTGAGCGGCATGGCCAACCTCTGAGCTGGCTTCAACACAAACAGCTCGCCGTCCGGCCGTAAGTATATTATCAGCCCAGTTCTTTAGGGAGCGCACAGCCAAAGGAGCTTATGGTTCATTACAATAACACATCGCGGCTGGGCCGCGGGCTTGGCCTTGTAAAGTGGCGGCTCACTCTCATTGACCTGGTCGACGCTTTAGAGCTTACACACACACACACAAACCCACACACACATACACAAGAATGGCGTTTTTAAATAACTCAAATGGGATAACTCGTATAATCTTTTAGGACTTAGGCCTCGAAACAAACGAGTTAAGAGAGTAATGCGTAAATCCTCCATCCGGACACAAGGAGGAGTGTGTTTGAGGGGAGGAGAGGAAGCCATATCTTCGGTATTAACTCACTCATTCAATGTGTTTATGGTTTTAAATGTTTTTATATTTAAACGGAAAGGCAAGACCTGTATCTAGATGACACGTCTGTGTGGTTCTGAATAAAGGGATTTATGCGTTAACCTTGTAGGTTCAAAGTCTTTAACTTGACCCGTTAATGTTTTACATTAAAAACTGGAATAAGAATTTGGTGCATTCTTTGAAACGTGTGGATCATTTACACATTCGTATGAAGTAAATACATCAGCTCCGGTCTTGCGAAGAGAAAGTAAACTGAAAGACTGAATTATGAGAATACCGTGTGTAAGAGGAAATGAGGTTAAAAAATGGCAGTTAATTTTAGGATTAGAGCTCGATGAAGTTGTACATCTGAAAATCTGGTTACATCTAATAAACATTCAGTTGAAAGTAAGTTATAAAGAAGTCAAAGCTTCTCTGATGGACCCTCTGAATAAAATGTTACCTGCTTTTCATTTAAGGTCATATTGGTCACCAGCTTTTTAATTCCCAAACATAAATTGAATTGAAAATAGCAGCAACTTCAGCTTCACTCTCTCAATGACGACTTTGAATCTCGTTTATGTCTCAGATGTTTGTGAGGTGGTTCGCTCTTTAAAGAAGTGTCCTAAACAAAATACTGGTTTATAATAATTTAGAAAGTACCTGGATGTACATTTTCAGTTATAACCTTTAATTAATGCAGAATCATTAGATTATATGGAGGTTCTTTAAAGATTAAAAAGGTTTTTACACTCACTCATATCATTCACAAAAGAGATTATTTTGAAGAGGAACCAGTCAGGAGCTGATTTGGAGTATTTTTGATGTTTAAATTGGGGTAACCCGATGCTTTTAAACTAGAAATTTGCATAAAATTGAAATTTAAACCACTTTCCATGTGAAATTGTTTTGCAAATTGAGCTGTCTGTTATTTACAGTGAACCACATTTTGAAAGGTTCTTTAAGAAATGACACCTAGTATTTCTACAGCATCAGCTGTTGGCACCTTTAGTTTAAAGAGTGAAGAGTTTAATAACTTCTCAAATTTTTGTTTAGTTTCCATTTTAAACATGTTTCCTAACTCTGTATCAAAGCTGTATCTTCTCTGTTTTTGAATTAGAACTGAATTCTGTTTTTAATTCCTACTCTATGCCGTAACCCTCTTCTATTTTTGTGTTTTATATCACAGTTTCAAACGGCTGGTGTGTGAATGGAGGTTGCCAGTGAAGGGTGCTGTTGGTGGGGGGAGTGAAGGGGGGGGATCAGGAGGATTAGGCATCAGTATCCCTTGGGCATTGTCTGGAAATCTGGAGATAAAGAATGCTGTGTGTGTGTGTGAGCGAGAGAGAGCAGGTGGTGGGAGTGTGGGGGGGAGGTAGTATTTTGGGGTGTTGGTCTTTTTTTTTTTTTTTTTTTTAAAGAGGTGGGGGCTGAAATGCATTGATTTAAAACCTTATGCTCTGATAATGCTTCTGTCAAATGCTGCTGATCATGTGATCCAAACACCTGACTGATCATTTAGCTTCAGAAATGACCCTCAGGTTCATGGCTCAGCACTTTTCCCACATCCACACACTTTTTTTTTTGTTAGCAAAGACAAAATGTAATGCATTGACTCTACTATGGGTAGTATTATTATAATTATTATCATATTATTAAAATAATATTATTTCACATACCCAAGAACAGATATGCCCTATTTTTTCCATTTGTGATCAGTGTTGTACTAGATTCTCAAAATAGTAATCCATTACCAATGACTAATTACCTCTCCCTATCCGTAATGGGATTACTTTCCTTATTACATCCTTGAACAAGTAATCTCATTACTCATGACTTCTGTGATGCTCTAGAAATCCATACAAACCTGTACCAACCAAAAAGTATGAGAGGAAAACACTAACAGACCTTTTGGCCACTTTACCCAGAAAGAAGTAGCATCACATTAAACAACATTTAAAAATGTATCACTGCCACTGACGCGAACGAGACACAGCTAGTTAAAATACTGATGGAATCAAAGCACAAACATTAAAAACAAACCCTTGATGATAATCCGTATCAATAAAATATGAAGCTGTTCCTTAACAAAAGGCCCTTCGTTTTTGGCAAATCGTCAAATCGAATTTCCCCTGATCACACTCTTCACATTCACAACTCTATAATGAGGAGTAGCATCCCCAAATGCAGATAGTTTATTTATTTATCTATTGCTTTGTTTAAATAAGTGGAAAGGAAAACTCACTCTCCCCCTTTACAAGGAAGAAACCTTGGAAGAAATCAAGGCTCGTAAGAGGTAGAGTAAAAGCAGATGCAGAGCCCATTTTGAGGAAAAACACCATCCAGGGCCAAGCCATGCTGCTGTAGGTGAGACAAGGCCCAGATCTTGTACACAGCATGCAAGTAAGACTTAAATGCACAATATGCACATTATTAATATTGTGCCTAAAGCTGTTGGTAACTCTTAATTTGACCAAAGTCTGTGATCATACTTTGTATTTAAATGCTTTACTTTCAGTTACTGAATAGTGTAACATTCATTGTGTTATCAATTGACTACAGAAAAAAGCTACTTTCTCTATTCATTTATTCATTACAATGCTCATTCATCAACATTTCAGTGTCCACATTAATGTAAATATTCCAGTGTTAGCTAATAAATCATTTTCTATCTGTAGTCCCTGGGCAGGTGAATACAACCTAAAAGCCAATGTCACTCAAACATTTATACATTTCTGTGTTCAAACCAAGCTAAAAGTACTAAATATGCGTATGAGGGTACCACCACAGTGACAGTATTTTCTGAGAGTGTAGTCATTTAAACAATGCTCAACGTTTTTTAGAGATGTATGAACATTATACATAATTTGTGTTTGTAGCTATTATACTGATGAACTCCTGTGTGTTCTGCAGAGGCAGAGCCTATTTTATCCCATTGAAAATATCAGTTTTATACAAATGTGATGAAGGCTAGTTAAAACGATAAATTTGAGTAATTAAAATGTACATTTCCAAGTTTATAGCACATTTAATTTTTTAGAAAATCTGTAATCACATGTAGTGCTTGTGCTATTAGAAGTCAATATAATCTTTCCAAAAATTCAGCTAAATGTCGACACTACGGTTCACTGGAGATTTTTGGGGTGCTTTTCTGGTTCATACCTAGTTGGAATTATAGTAAGTATTTACATGTATTGCAAATGTTGTGTTTTCCATTGGATTAGAGTTTTCAAAGGATAGTTGGACCCAAACTGCCGGAAATCCTGTTTAGATTGAGACCAGATTTAAGCCATGGTTTAGTTTTCTAGACAAACACTTGAAAGGTTGCTAAGCCTGAGCTCTGAGTATGATACCAAATCTTACCTTTTATTAGCAGCTAATTAAGGATACTTTTGCTTCCTCCCGTCCCCCATCCTTTGCTCCCTCTGCCTCCAAAACAGATAAACCAGCTCAGAGGACGTCCTTAAGAAAGGCATTATGGTCAAAGCCCTTAACACAAACTGAGCGGTGTTCAATGAGTAGTTTGGCCATACAATAGTAAAGTAGCAAAAAAACTAGCGAGTCGCATTATGCAACAGGAAATCATGACACAGCTAGCAAGCTACCTGTTATTATTCTGTGTACTTTATTTTTCATTTGGGCTTTTTGGGTGCTTAACACTTTTGGAATTGTGTGGTACTGAAGCCCACTATGTTGGCATGTAAATAAAAGTGTCAGTTAGGATCTTCTTATTCAATCAGATGACAATATGAAAGCTAACTTGCTAACTGTTAATATTCTTTTTTAGATTGTGTGTTTATTCTGAGGTCTTGAATGTTTTTTGTGTGTATATGAGTGTAATACTTTTGAGATGGGCGGTCTTAAAAGCCTCTTACACTAGCAAATGCTAGTTAAAATGCTAGCTGGCAACATTCCACTTACAGTGTTTGGTTGAGCCCCTCCTGTGTTAATGTAACCTTACACTGTAAGTTAGCATTAAGTATTTGCCATATTCGCATGATTTGGCCGAGCTTTGCCTTTAAGCAGTGGGTCGAGGGTCCTGACTGTGCGGTTGAATGCTAGCTATGCAAGCAGTAACGACTCTATTCTAATGCTAACGGCTGCAGCCTGTTGTTATCAGCCCTGCGTGATTAGCCGGGGCCAGACTCTGTTAGCCGCCCTCCAGCCACAGGCCAGGAATTCTTCAGGAGCTGTGGAGGTGGAGATGGAGATGGTGTTGTTTTTGTTGTAGTTGTGGTTGTTTAGCTTTGTGTCGTCATGTTTAGACCTGAGATAATCACCCACAGGCCACAAAAAGCACATCCTCTGGTTGATGACTAGATAGCACTAATGACAAAATAGTTTCATTTGTATAAAGGAAGAAGTAAACGGCAAAAGGAGGTTTCATTTGCAAAATGTGTGCTCAGTATACTTTTAAAAAAATTCTAAATCAATTCAACATAATTAAAGCATGGTAAATTTATTTAATGTTTCATTTTATTTATAAACAGTTTAAATGAATCAAAGTTAATGAATTGTGTCATTAGATATTTCCACTCCCTAATAATTTATTTTGACTGATTGATGGATGGGTGGCAACAACAAACATGTGTCTTTGTAAAATTCAATAAAACTTTTGGAGAATTCACACAAACACTTGGCACAGTGTGCTCTGTGGTGCTGGGGTGGAAGTGAGATAAGTGGAAGCCTCCTCTGTGAATTAGTCTTTTCCTCACACTAATGATCTGTGGAAGAGGGTAATTCCCAGGTGGAATTCCTGCTTTTCCCTGCGGACTCCAGTCAGGTGCTCTCACTAATGGTGTTAGCAGCACTGCCATTAGTGTGAGATTAATTCATTAAGTAAATGTGTGTGTAGTGTCAGGGGTACAGGGGCTAATATGACACAACTCTGTCTTCACACTCGCCCTGGGGAGTGTCTCTCTCTCTCTCTCTCTCTCTCTCTCGCGTGTGTGCACACACACACACACACACACACAATTAAAAAGTTTGGGATCACTAGTTATCTTGCTAAGTTTATTGATAATTTCAATAGTTTCTATCACCACCTCATTTTAAATACACATTGGTTTTTCAACTTCTCATGTGCAGTTACTATGTTGATGCGGATGTTTTGCTTGAGTAAAAATTTAATGATAAATGGACCAATACACATCCATAATTTCAGGTGTCCACAAACTTTTGCCTGCAGTGTATAGTCTAGGTCATAATACACACTGGAGAGAGATAAAGGGGTGGTGTGTGTGTGTAAGAGTGTGTTTGAATGTGCTTGCTGTGTTTACTTTGTGGTTTGTGTGTGTTTGTGGGTGGTCTTAAACCATTAGGTGAGCAGTCTGAGCACTCACACACACACACACACACACGCTCAGACACACAGACTTGTTGTCCTCTTCGGACACTCCGTCAACACTCCACTCTTCTCTGTAGTAGCGTAAACTCTTCAGTACTGAACAGATGGACGTGCGCGCATGCACACACACACACACATTCCTTTTAACGTCTTTTTATGTAAAGACTTAAGATTGTGTGTGTGTGTTACCCTATGCATTTGCATTTCAGAGTTATATGTTTAGGAGTCTTTAAACACGCTGGCCTTTCCTGAATCTTCTGAATTGAAGGTCATTAACTGTGCATTTGAGCCCTCTTTGTGGCAGTAGCAGCCTCTGCACTGCTGACAATTCTTTTCACTAGATACATGACTGTGAGGATCTGTTAGCAGTCAGCCACATAACAATTAGTGAGGTCAGGTACTGGCGTTAGACGATAAGTTCTGGATCACTTCAACTTATCCCAGAGCTACTGGGCCGTGATCAATTCCTCCAGAGGATTCAGTTCCACTGCTCCAACAGAGATGCTGAGGGATATTATAACTCTCTAGTAAACACTTGGCACTGGGCCATGGTGAGTTTAGGCCCATGTGCATCTGCTTCAGAGCATGCCATTGTAAAGGCCGGTGCTCTTCATTGGAGACTAGTCTTAGACCAGTAGGATACACAAGGAAAAATGGGAGGAAGGGAATTGTAGACAGAGAGGAGACAGATACAGAGAGAAGTTGGCAGAGAAACAAAAAGAGCGAATGAAGAGGAGGAGTGAGAAACTGAAAAGGTGAAAGCAACATGGAGAGGAGTGGCAGAGATACTAAGAGGAAGGGAGGAAGAGAAGCAAAAGAGGGATAGACAGGGTGTGTGTGTGTGAGACACAGAGAGAGAAAGATTCTGTAGCAGCATGTAATAGCATTAATGCTTTTTAAAAGTGTCTGATTGTTGAATGGACAGGGGACCGTTTGGCAGGTGCCACCATATACTGCCGTCTATAACTCACACACACACACACACACACAGATGAGGGTACCACACTCCATTGCCAGCTAATCTGCACTGTGGCAACGTGCATTGTTGCTGTATGCAAATGTGGTCACTTAACGACGAGAGTGAGAGAGGGTGAGAGACATAGGGATAGGAGAGAGAGTTTTTAGAGGATAATGTTTGGTGGGGGGAGTCGGAGATGGGGGTCTAGACCCCTAAAGCACAGAGGGATTACTTCTCTCTCTCTCTCTCTCTCTCTCTCTCTCTCTCTCTTTCTCTCTCTCCCCATCTCCTCTGGGTGGCCCCATATTGCCCATCAGGACGAGAGGGAGTATAAGAAGGGAGGGTGCGAAGGAAAAAACCCTTAAACGCATTCACACAGGCCGAAGCAGCGGAGAGCTTAATTCCATCAAAGAAGAGAGAGAGAGAGGGAGAGAGAAAGAAAAGGAATGATTAATTTATTCTCTCCATCCTCCCCCTCTTCCCTCTGCAGCATTGTTTGGGCCTGAATGCCGGTCAGTGGTGGAGCATCTGGTACTGGTCAAGATTCATCCCTCTAAGCGGTCCAGACGAACCCCCCCCATAAAAGACCCTCAATCTCTCTCTCTCTCTCTCTCTCTCTCTCTCTCTCTCTCTCTCTCTCTCTCTCTCTCTCTCTCTCTCCCGCTCTTCCTCTCTGTTGGTATGATTTTTTTCTCTCAGGAGATTAGGAGCATGTCGCAGTGGCGGAGGCTTTGAGTAATCGTTTGTGAAAATGTTGCTCTTTTGGCGCCGTACGCGTGAGCGGCGTCGGAGACTTAGTGGCGCTGATTTTTAAAGAGTAATTAAAAGAAGTTTAATGATTTTTGTGCGAGGCTCTGAGCGGATTGGCCTTTTGTCTGCGAGTGTGTGAGACGCTGCAGTGAAAAGGCGTCCTGCTTTGATGAACTCGGTAATGGAGGCTTTTATCCTCCACTTTAAGGACGTGTTTCGAAATGCTCCCTATTCACTGCTCCCTACGTCTGAAATTCAACATCACTACAGAGGGCACTGCTACAGGGAGTGAGGCAGCACTGCCCCGCTGCAGGTAGTGTCTCTGTCACACAGCTCCTGGGTCTCGGGATCTTGGGTTCAAACACCAACTCACTGTCTGTGAGGAGTTTGGTGTGTTCTCCCTGTGTCTGTGTGGGTTTCCTCCGGGTGCTCCGCTTTCATTTTAAAGTCTCAAACAGGTGTGAGAGAGTGAATGGGTGAGTGTGTGATGCCCTTCTCTGTGCTAGCACCCTTTTCCAGTGTGTGTTTCTGTGTTGCGCCCAGGGATTCTGGGTAGGCACTGGACCCATTGCTAACCTGATTACAGAAGATGAATGAGTGAACGAATGAATGAATATGGGCTAGAATTTATGATGGTGGTTGTGTTGGAAATAGCATCACTGCCTTCCATACACCAGAATACAGTTGGATATCCAGCTCGGGGAGGAACACCAGTCTATACCAGTAGAGTCCCTGGGCAAAACTCCTAACACTGCACTCACTCACATCTCAGACTGTCGAGACTCTGGGGAAGAGCATCTGCCAAATGCTACAAAATGTATGTGATGATAGCAAGCTATTTCATAATAAAAAAAAGAATACAGTTTATTTTTAAAGTGCTTTTCAAGAACCCATATCGCTGTCCATCTACAGTCCTAGGGGACAGAGCAGCAAAGACAAGCAGGCAGCTGCCGAACTTAGCAATGGAAACAACTCCCAGGGTCAGTAGGCCCTGCCGTTAGCATCGGAGATAGCAAACAGCTAACCTCTGCGCAGTGACAAAGAAACCAGGTCCCTCAGGTCAGATCTCAGAGCAGCAGAGGAGAAAAACCCACCTCACACATACCCTCACAGACAGCCATAAACTAAACAAACACAAATGAGACACGGGCAGAAGCAGCAGTCACCAGACGGATGCCAGCGTGCTCTGGCGACAGACATGAGACGACACGAGACACTGACCACAGACAGAAGCAAGGTTACAGACCCCTCAAATCATACAGTGTGGTGCATCATGGGTATTCCCTATCTGCTAGAATGTATCAGTACTATGTTTATAGTGCGTTGTGGGATTCTTGAGCTCACTGGATACTCCTCGCTGTTTTCTGACACCATCACAAAATGGCGGAACCTCAAAACCACGCACTGCACTGTACAAGGACTGTGGTTTAAGACACAGCTTAAGTGTTTTTTGGTTTATGAAATAATGTTTGGAGCCAGTTTCACCTACCAGTTTAAACTATCAGTCTGTTCGCATCTACACCTTCCATCTGTCCATCATCCATTCATTCATACATACATCATCTATTTATTCATCCATCCTTAAATCCAATATGTTTGTTTGTTATTTTCTGTATTCTAAATTATTTCACATGTCCTTCCATCCATCCTTCCATCTCTCTCTCTCTCTCTCGCTCTCTCTCTCTCTCTCTCTCCTTTGTGTAATAATTAAGTGGTGGTCTCTCGTTTATTATGTGTCCGGGTCCTTGTGCTGGCCGGCGTCATGCTGTTTCTCAGATAAAGACGTGTAAATGAGAATATCTCTCCTTTTCTCCTCCGCTCCAGACCTATCAGCTCTTCTCTCCTTCTCCTTTTTCAACCCCCCCTCCCCTTTCTCCTCTACAACAGATAAGAAAGAGAGCGCAGCAGCAGGGGGGTCCAGCCCTTTCCCCCCTCGTCTTCGCAGCGTAAATCATATTTCACACAAAAAAGAGCTGGGACATAATCACCGCTGCATAAAGAGATCAACAAGTATGTTCTCTGTGAGTCTCAGGTTTTACAGGGATAAAGGAACCTGCCGTAACCCATTACAAAAAGGGGAACATGCAGAAAACGTGTTGCCTGTGTGTCACCCGGCGAACAGTGAGATAATAACCCTTAAACTCCAGAGAGGTTTTTATCATCAGACTTATTAGCCTATTAAAATGTTTGGGGAAGTCATGTCCTAAAGCTAAGGGAAGTGGACTTGGGACTGGAAGGTCACCGGTTTGATCACCTTGACCAGAATGGGTGGGTTTGGGGGGGGGGGGGGGGGGTGAGTGAAGGAACAGCACTGTCTCCTCCCTCAACATCCACGGCTGGGGTGTCCTTGAGCAAGGCTAAGCCCGACCAACCCACACTGCTGTCCGCTGCCCTGGGGGTATATGTGTGTGTTTTTATTACTGTAGTTAAATTTTAATGATGTCTAGTTTCCACAGAAAAATAGGAATCAAACATTCAGGAGCAACTGCACGTGAGCCTAAACTCACAATGCCCAATGCCATGCATGGGTCAGAGGGATATAAGTCCTCGGTACTGGGCTGTGAAGCAGCGGAACTGTGTTTCTCTGGAGTGAAGGAGCTCTATCCAATATCTTTGGGATGAGTTGGAGTGGTGTTTGTGATCCAGAACTAATCCTCCACCATCAATCAGTACCTGAGCTTTATAAAGTCTGTGGTTGAACACATCATCAAACCCTCACAGCCTTCCTCTAAGACTGTTATTGAACACAGGAGGAACAAACTCCTCATTTATCCTCATTGATTTCAGGAGAAATTTCATATGAGCAGGTGTCTTGCTACTGCGTTTCCAGAACTTAGTATCGGCCGTAGTTCCAGAAACGATGCAGCGAAAGTTGTGAAAGCTAAACTTCTTTTGCTAATGGAGTCGATCAGGGTTATTAAGGAAATTTCATTATTTTCTGAACTTCTCCTTTAAGCTGAGACACCAGCAGGCTCTCTGGGATGAAAGAGGGGCGTTTTTAAAGGGGAGGAAGGACCCCGCTGCTCAGAAAAGAGTAGAACTGATGGGACGGAGCCGCGGGCGAGCGTACCTATCACACACCCTTAACTCCGCCGGGCCTTTCTGCTTTTGTTGTGAGATTATTAAGCTCTGATACAAACCCTCTGTTCCTTCGGCGAGCGAGCGAGCATATGTCTGTCAGAGAGAGAGAGAGAGAGAGACTTGAATAGCACCATCCCAGACCTACACCCTGCCTTCTGCCGTCTCTTCAGAAAGCGCTGTTCTGAGTCTTATCCCTGAGAAGCCTCTTTCGCTTCTGGTTAACGCTGAGCACAGACAGGCCGTAGAATATGGAGATGAATGACCTCTTCGTATTTCATTTTGGAAATGTCTGTTATCATCGTCTAATATCATAATACACCGCCTTAGTGGTTAGTTTTGCAGCCGTCTTTGTCCTGACCGACCTGGAGGACACTAAGTAGGAACTGATGCAGAGATACTACATAAATTAAAGCAGGGACAGTTTGAAATTGTAGTTTGTTTCTGCTTCTCTCGTATGTGTCCCACATCAGACGAACCTATGTGAAATGACTAGAGGAGGTCTTAGAAGATGGTTGCATTTTGTGCTTAAGGCAAAGTTCATGATTATAATCAAAAACACTTTTTATAAATTTCTGAGGATGTTTCCTCACCGTTTGCTACTCTCCAGGCTGTATTTTTTTGAGTTTTCAAGTCTTATTCCTTTCTCTCTCTCTCTCTCTCTCTCTCTCTCACTCTCTCTCTGTTCAAGGCAGAGGCATCTGGAGAAATTGAGAGAACTCCAACTGTTGAAAAGCATGAACCGAAATTAGGATATTGCTCTATTCCTGCTCCATATGTGGGTAATATTGACTAGGGTGACCAGATGTGAGATGGTGAAGAAGAGGACACGTGTCGGGGGGGTGGACGACTGCTGACGTGCAGACTGACCAATTAAATGTTTACAGAGAAGGTTATCGACCAATAACGGTAGCTCTACAGTCAGACCGTTCAATCTGAAGATTTTAGACTACTTCACCACGCCCCCTTCTCACTCAAGCGAACCAATCGGAGTAGGGGAGGGCGGGACTAGTTTGATTCTATGTAAGCTCTAGAAAAACAAAATCCCAGACGTTTGTGAAATTCTGCCCGGATATTTTTTAAGTCTAAAAAAGAGGACATGTCCGAGTAAAAGAGGACGTCTGGTCACCCTATATTGACTAATTTATGCTGTTTCAAGTCACTTAAGGTGGAAGTGTCTCTAAATTCGGGAAGGCTAACTGCATTAACTGAAAGTGCTACAAAACTAAACAACCCAAGTTACAAATGAGTTTCTGTGGTAATTCAAACAGTGAATAAAAATGTACAGACAACTTACGCTTCAGCAACAAACAACAGTCGTTATTCTCCCTCAAACACACCATTCCACCTTAAAAGACAGGGAGCTTAGAGCTGCCTTTCCACATAATCTTACCCTTGAACACTCTGAGTTATCCCAATCCCAAAGCCCCATATCTGAATCTTATGGCCCATGTGGACAAGGTATGTCCCTTTCTCAGTAAGGGTTTGTTAGAGCATCGTGTCCTTTCAGACCTGCGGGGTTGAGTTGTCACCTCTTGTCACATAGTGGTGCAACACCAGGTTATGGGCTGCCGTTCAGTCTCACGTTTATCCACAAACCATTACCCTGAACTCCCCCTGTTCCTTCACCACTGGGTTGTTAGATCTCATCTCCTCAGAAAAAAAAGTAGGGGTGATGGCTACATCACTAGGAGTTTGAAACAAACCGCAGCCGTTGTTGAGTGGAGGTGTGACGATGTGAAGGGATAGTAATGGTTCTGTAAGTAAAACCCCTCCATTCCACCCTAAGCGTCCACTCTAAAATCCCACCCCCTTTTCCTTGAGGGTGCACCAGATGCTCCAGAGCTGTGTCAGAGGACAGTGTGTGTGCGCTACCTGTGTGTGATGTTGAAGTCTAATCTAATAATTGTAGTGTGTGTTCTACCTTGATGGCTCTCCTCAGCGGGAGGCTGAAGCCCCTCTGTTCTCCTAAAGCCCCCTCAACCTCTCACAGTAATTAAATCAATCCGTCTAAGCTGCCCCAGGCTTTTCCCCGCAGAGAAAGAGCGCAGTTCAGCTCTAGTGCTGCTCAAAAGACAAACCGAGCTGAACAACACACACACCTCCGTATCACACACACTCAGCTCAAATCTCAGAGATAACGTCCACGCGGGTGAATGAGACAAACAAATCACACACACACTAATCACAGAACACATTCATACATTTCACACACTCACACAAATAAGTCACACGTTAAAACCACACACGTAAATCACACTCACATAAATAACACTAACAAATCATAGGAACCAATCACACAGCTCAAACCCACAGATAAATCGGACACAATTCACACACACTCATTTACTCATAGATGTTTGTACTCTGCTCATTTCCTCAGGTGAATCACACTGCAATACAATGAGGGGACGTGAAGTGTAAGTATGTAAAGGTATAGTCTTAGTCTAGAGCAGATATATATATATATATATATATATATATATATATATATATATATATATATATATATATATATATATATATATATATATTTATTTGATATTAGTTGATATGAACCAATCCAGACAGCCGAAGGGCTGATCTAGTGGCTGGAACAGATGACAGATATTGACGTGAACAAATATAACCATAGCAAAATGTAAACAAGCAACAGTGAAATGAGCAGTTTTACAAGCAGATGTCACAGGACGAGAGACAGTTGGTTTAAAAAGAGAGAGAGAGAGAGAGAGAGAGAGATGCATGCGTCAGGTTGTGGCCAAGTTAAAAACTCCGATAGACAAATTGGATTACGGAATGAAGGATTAAATCCAAAAAAAGAGGGAAAGGAGGAGGGGGGGGAGGCGACAAACAAGAAAAGCTGGCTGTGATCACAGACTTTAATATATTTCTTTGCCTTCTTCTTTCCTTTCTTCTTCTTCTTCTCATCCCCCTCCCTTTCTTTCCCTTTCTCTCTCTCTCTCTCTCTCTCTCTCTCACATGGAGGGAAAGCCCTGGCTTAGTCCAGGACTTATTAAACCCAGGATTAATTTGTAATGCTCCCTTTCCCCCGAAGGCAACTAGCAGATTTGTTATCTAAAGCAAACAGGGCGAAGCGCAATAAAACTAAGCAACAAAAGAATGTGAAGTTCTCCAGATTTTGGAGGGGTTTTTGTGGGGCAAAGGGGGTTTTTAAGGGGCTTTTGGAGGCTTGGCGGATTAAAAAGGAAGTTGTATTCCTTAATATTTCCTCCACTACAAATAAAAAAGAAAAA
Source organism: Hoplias malabaricus (assembly GCF_029633855.1). Lineage (NCBI taxonomy): Eukaryota > Metazoa > Chordata > Actinopteri > Characiformes > Erythrinidae > Hoplias > Hoplias malabaricus. The sequence goes on along the minus strand of NC_089801.1, from coordinate 64,819,504 downwards.
AGACCAGGGCAATCAATGCATGTTTAAAAGAAGAACACATCTAGTAGCTGTTGGCTTGTTGGGTTTTTTGTGCATTAATGATATATATATGTATGTATGTATATATATATATATATATATATATATATATATATATATATATATATATATATATATATATAATATATATATGTGTGTGTGTGTGTGTATATATATGTGTGTGTGTGTTTGTTTCTGGATTTTTTAATTATTATTATTATTATTATTATTAATTTATCTTCCCCTCAGTATGCTGAATGCGTTATACTGGTTCAGCCATGTTATTCCCCACTGGAGAAATGTCGTTCTTATTAGGGTTTATTACTGGACTTAGAGCCAGACAATCACAGGGCACCACACACTCACCCAGTCACTCTCACACCTGTGGAACGTTTCACACACTCACCTGTGGACACATTTGTCAAGATACTAATGAGGACTGTGGGAGGAAACCGGGGCACCAGGAGAAAACCCACACAGACACAGGGAGAACACACCACACTCCTCACAGACAGTAACCCGAGGGAAGGATCAAACCCAGGACCACCACAGCACATGCTCTGAGTCTGTTATAAAGTGATGTGTGACTATTATGTAGTAAAGTACACATCTACAGGCCTGGTTTATGAAGTGAGATAAATTCTATTATGACATCACAGATTTAATATATTTTTAATTGATATACACAGCAATTACCAAATAGTTTAAATATCAATCAAGAAATATTTATTGATGAAAATGGACACAGAGCTCCAGAATTGATTGATATAAAATTGATCTTTAAATTGAGTCAATTTATAATGTATATATTTATAGAAATATTGATATTTTTAATTAACATTTTAATTTGCACATACTCGTGTAGCTTTGTAATTATTGTTAAATTGGCAATAAAACATACAAATATAATAAAAACTATAAATAAATAAGAAATTATAATATAATTAGGACAGTTACTGTCAATGTGTCCATCATCATATTTTAACAGAATATAAAGGACATATGGTGTTTTCAAATACTGCACATCCACTACAGCGAACGAATGTAAGTATTTTTAAATATAATAATACAGTACGTACAGGACTGTACGCTGTGAATTCCTCTATGTTTAGTGCGGTGTCCACGTGTGTGCGGTGGTGTTGAATACAAGCTTACACAAGCGTAGTAATCCTAGCTTTAACTGAACAAAGACCAGCTCTAGTCCTCCTTTATTTCCAGTGTCTCGTCGTCCTCTGTCCTCTGCGTGTGATATCAGTCTCTTCAGTTCTAACTTGGCTTCGGTCCTCAAGTCTGTCAAACAGAAAACCACTCACAAATCTGGGGAGATTCTCTCTGTCCATACCGCTCCATTCAGAGAGAATGACGGAGTGATAGATCCTTGGGATTAGGGGAATGTTCTTTTTCTCTTTTATTACTTCTTTAGGTCATCCTTTTGTTAAGATCAGTTTATCCCATAACCTCCCTCTCAAGCTTAAAGAGAGGTACTTGATCTAGTCTGTGTGCTACAGTAAGAGTTGAGGCAAGTGGCCAAGTTTTTAAAGTAGTGGTGTCAATCGATTACAAGTTTTTAGGGCATTAAACACAGAAACATTCTGTGATTAATCACATTCTTAATGACATTCTGTGATTAAATGAAAGTTAAATTGCAGGTATAAATCAAGGTATAGAATGGTGTGTAAGACAAACTGGTTACGGGAAACCATTCTTTTTACTGTATTGTAATATTTAAGGGTAGTTTTGGTGATATTTGAAATATAATCTCTTTTCTTATCTTATTTGGTGAGTAAAAGTTTCAGAGAGAGTTAGCATCAAACAATGAATGTCGGACAAAAGTTTGATTCGAGAAAATTGCAGCGTGCAGGTCACAGTTCAGACAATTAAACATCTCCATATTCAATCTTTACAACTTTATAAGAGATAAATGTGTGGATAAGACAAGCATGAGAAAAACATACAAACTTTTTGCAGCAGATGTGTGTGTGTGTGTGTGTGTTATGGTAAAAGAGTTATTTAATCCTAATTTCAACATAAAAATAATGCTATCTACCCTCTGAACTCAATAGTAAGGATGCTGTGTTTATTGCCTGATTAAACCACTAATATGTCACTAGGCCAAATTTGGTTAAATGATTGACTTGCATTTTAAAATATAAACACATTAAGGATTCCAGGTTAATTACATGTAACATTTAATGCAGTAATGTTGTGATAAAGTGATAATTCTGTTATTATTCCACCTTTACTCCAACTATAGTCAGCCAGGGCCTGTTTGGTGTCTGAAGTTTGCTTATTTACTTCTACACTGGAGATGACACTAATGTAGCTACAAATTAGCAAATAAATGTAAATGCGTTAACTATAGGCATCATTGTACACTCCCTTCAGTCTATGTAGAGTTATTTGGTAATCTCTAATAGACTTGGTAATGTGGTATCAAACACTGTATGACAATGTGGTCTGTAAAAATTGACGTGTACGTTAGCTAGCGTTGCTAAAAACAGTAAGTGCGACAGCAGCAGCCACTTTCAAGTGTCTGTTTTTTTTTCAGTATTATTTCATATACTTGTTCAATTAGTAAAGATCATTTATTGGTATAGTTGCTTTTTGAGGTGTGCAGTCAATTGTTGCTGGCCAAAGTCTGTTGTTTTTTTTCTCACCAATGATGAAGAAACCAAAAAAGAAACTCCAAAACAATGGGTTTAGATTCTTTGCGTTGACCTACACTGAAACTCAGTAATGTTTTCACCTTGTCCTGTAATTGTGGCATTTAACATATATAGAGATTTGTTTTTCATTTGGGAGAATAACAAATAACAAAGCAGCCTTTCATCATATACAATGCCTTGTGAAACTTTTTACCCCCTTGGCATGTTTCATGTTTTGCTACATTTTAACCTGCAATTAAAATGGATTATTTGTAAGGTTTTCATCATTTCATTTACAGAACATGCCTACAACTTTGAACATGTGATTTTTTTTTAATTGAGAAGCGAAAAACAAATATGACAAAATAACAAAAAACTTCAGTGTTCATAACAGTTCACCCACTAACGTCAAGTACTTTGTAAAGCCACGTTTTGCCGCATTTCACTAAGCGACCTCTTCACTATGTGACTTCTGAAGGTAATTGGTTGCACCAATACCAACCATTTTAGGGGCTTCATAGCAAAGGGGGTGAATACATATTTACATGCCAATTTTCCAAACATTATATATATATATATATATATATATATATATATATATATTGTTTTTTACTACAGGTTGTAATGTCCCAAAATTGGAGGGGGAGAATACTTTGGCAAGACACTGTAGTTCAGCTCCTGTTTAGCTCATCTTCTCAGCTTAAACAGATTTTAAAATCCAAAACCAAAAAAAAAAGGTTAAAAAGACAATCCGCAGACACTAAAGAATTGACTAGAGAAATAAAAGGGTGTGCTATCTACGGTGGTCACATGTTGGAGTGACAATAAGTGTTTTGCAGGTTCTGGGTTTGAATAAAGAGCGTCAGGCCTCTGCTTGTAAGTCTGTATAAAAGAGTTTAAATCAGCCATTATGCGCTACTAAGTCCCTGTGCGTCTTTCGGGGCTTTAGTGTCCATATGTCACATGACCTTTTCAGATCCCAATTCCCACTGATTGATTTTGACGTGCGCTTAGCGACAGGTTACCGTGGCGTTGCCACCAAGCCCCCCATACAGACTACGCTTTGTGATCAATAAACTGTAATTAGCACAGGTTTAGCGTGCTAATACCTGTTTATATTGTGTGGGGGTTTTTATATTGTAATGAGGAGATCTAATCATAATCTGCTGATTTGATATCAATTAATCAGTCACCCCACTGCGGTGTCAGGATTTAGAGCTTTTCTCAACGTGATAACATTTAGACCAAATGAAAGGCTTTTTAAATCTGTGTAATGACTTTTTCTGTCAAAGCCGGTCCCAGTGCTGTCATATTTGGGCCGGCATCGCCATGACAGCAATGCTTAGATAATAAACTCTATATAATATATAAATTATATATATATATATATATATATATATATATATATATATATATATATATATATATATAAAGACCTCCAAAATGCTAACTGTCAAAAAGAAGGCAAAGTTTTTTCACTGTCGTTTTGGACCATTTCTCGTAATCCATCTATTATGAGATTTTCAAAGTGTAGAGAGGAAAATCTTATTTACGTTAGAATAACATTTTCATAACACACACGTTTTCCATCTGTTATAGGTTAGAGTGGGATCTGAATGTTTGTAACACCTAAACAAAGTTGAGACACGTGTGTGGGGATTTAGAAATCCTTACACAATGCTAACTTGTGTGATGCTAGCAAGCTTCAATTAGGTACATGCTAGCTACGTTAAAAACAACCGGACTAAAGAAGCTTAAGATGTAAATTGAATTTTTCTCTTCGCACCATTACTGAAGTGGCTTCGTTAAGTGAATGTTTACTTAAAGTGTGTGTTAAAGGCAGTAGTCTCCTTTTCAGCTGGTGTTCCTTTGTGTTTTTTAGAAGGGTGTAAAGCTGCGTGGGAAAAGTTGATTAAGCGTTTTAAGACATGTTTTAATTCATAGGATATTACTTTCATTGCTGAAGCCTTTTTATGAGATAAGGCTTTTTTACGGCACAAAAATCAATACGCAATCACATCGAAAATGATCTCTAGGCTGGGTCTATTTGGTGTGTGTGTGTGTGTTTGTGTGTGCACTACTGTATCTCAGCCATCAAAATAAAAGCAGCGATGCTTGCTTTTTGCCAGAAAATAGAGCAGTGATTACAGCCCAGTAAACTGCACTGCTGCTTTAGACCCATTTTATTTCTGTTTGTGTCGTTTAACTAAAACAATGATGAATGGACCAATAGGATTGACTCAAAAACTACTTTCAATAATTCTATTCCTGTCACTCCCATTCACATTTAAACCATTTAATTTGTTGTTGTGTAAAGACTATCTTGTGGAGAGGCAAGGTTTTGTTTGGACCTTGATAATGTACTCTTTATCAGTGGCTCAGCCAATCAGATTTTAGAACTTGATCAATTCATTATATACCAATGTATATAACAAGTATGTGTAAAATACTACATATCACCAATAACTAACTCTCTCTCTCTTTCTCAGCATTTCACTGTACAGAAGTAGATCTGTAGAATTATGGGATGGCAGTGCAGTGGAGTTGCTGCAAGCAGAGAGATAAGCGCAGAGCAATTCCACACCGTACTGATGAAGAAACCAGCTTCAACACTAATAATATCTCTCTCTCTCTCTCTCTCTCTCTCTCACACACACACACACAAACTTCTACTGGCAGTCATAGTCTAGGCCATTTTTCCCATCTATCTTTTCAGTAACTGGATTGATATCAAGAAACCCAAGGTGGTGTTGTCATTTTGCACCCTCTGAGTTTTTCCTCTCTCTATTTCTATTTCCCTTTTTGTTTTTTTCTGTCTCTCTCTCTCTCTCTCTTGCTCACATACAAACACACATACACTCTCTTTTCTCTTATTTCTCTCTCTCAGTCTTAATCCCCATCTCACTCTCTCTCTCTCTCTGAGCTGGGGGTGGGTCAGAGGGATCTGAACCTGCACATTCTTGTGTGGCTGTGCGAGGCTCACTTGGTAACCAGAGAGAGAGGGAGATGCAAGTTTTAACCTGATTCCCCAGGAGCAAACGACAGGAGAACAGAGTGGGAGAAAGTGAGAGAGGAGAGAAAAGGCGTTTATGTATATGTAATATTTGCGGAACACAAACCCATTGTTACGTTACTGTAGTGTATTGTTTGGACCCGTAGATGGTTCTCTAATGAGTGATAAATGTGTGTTGTTGTGAATGAATGTGTACACTTAATTTTCTATAATCAGTGACCAATCTATAAGAATATATTATTATTAATAAAAGGATAAGGCGTATTAATTATAGGTTTCTTATTTTTAATTATATTTACTAAACTATATCATAATATTTTGTTGTTCCTAAAAAGCAGTGTTTAGTTTGACTTTTCAATAAATCGTTGATATGATTTTATGAAGTTATTATTATAATTGTTATTATTATTATTATTATTATTATTATTATTATGAACAGCGATTCCAAATTTCTGAAATGTAGTTTGTGTGTATGTGTATGAGGAATTGGGGTGAATTGAAGGTGTGTGTGTGTGTGTGTGCCTGTGCTCATATCTGGTTTCTGACTCTTTCATGGCCCCTCCCCTGTATTTACCCTCCTAATGAGGGGGGCGGGACCCTGGCTCTGTGATTGACAGCTCCATTCACCCTTCTCCTCTCTCTGTCTCTCTCTGTTACCCACACTGCACTGGGCTTTACCTGCTCCATTCAGCTCATTTTGAGCATGCACAGTCCTGTGCAAAAGTTTGGACACCCCTGGACATACGACATGTTATTGTTGATTTCTCTGAGCGAAAAGAAGTGACCCATTCTGCAGAGAGAGCACACTCCTGCAGAGATTAATCCACAGTCCCTTTTTATTTGCTGTATTGTACCATCGAGGGGAATAACGTATAAATCATCGCTTGTGGAACAGTTGTGATACATTTTATGTTAATTATGTTTTATTTTTAATAAGTTAAACTGGATTGTAAATAGAAAATATGTGCAGTGATCATCATATCCTCTCTGTTATTCTCTCTTAACAAAACCAGTCCCCTTCAGAAGTTAAACACTGCATTTCTTGTTGAGAGTGCATTTGTTTCATTCATCGTCATCATCATCACCATCACTGTTCTCAGCTAACTGTCACTGTCTTTGATTGAATCAGTGACTCTGCATTTAAATGTGATCTCTGTAGAGGATGTGTCAACAGTTTCCACTCAAGAAACAACAATGTTATCCGGGGTGTCTACACTTTTGCACTTGACTGTGTTTCTCATTTGTTTTCAGAGAGAATTTTCTTTTTTCAAATTTGTATTTGTTTCTGGGTATGCATCTTTTTCAGTGCATTTCCCCTAGGGTCTTTGAATCTGAGGTCTGTTACCCCTCCGGTTCTGAGGGATGAGTGTGTGGGTGTGTGTGAGAATGTCTGATCAAAAGTTTGGGGACACCCACCTTTTCATAAAGCGATGTTTCATTGATTTAAAGGAAGGATCTTAAATTTGTGACTTTGCAAAACCTTAAAAAAAAAACAAGTCCTTGCTTGGAAATAAATTACTCCCAGAAGAAGTGAAACACAAAGCAGTGATTAAATAGAGACATCTTAAATGTAAAATAGGAAATGAAAAGGTAGTTTCTTTCGCTCACTGGTAGACTTGAGTAGAAATGACTTTATAAGAAAATACAAATCCATCAGTATTTAGTTTCTTAACTTCAGGTCACTAATTAATACCCACCTCTAATTGACCATAAATAACCAGGTAGCGTGCTAACCAGGATTGTGTGCTTCATAGGGGCATCAGTTGGACCCCCATTCAGTCATCAGAGGTGATTTATAACCAGTTGTATGTGTCACTGTCAGAAACAATCCGTGTATCTCTTGTCAATGGTCAAAGAATATGAGTAATAGCAGCATGTTTCTTTATAAGAGCCTTTTTAGCAAGGTTACCATTTTGAAAATATGAGGTTTTGGTCATAAGTGTTATTTAATTTCTGCCTCATAATAGAAATAAGAATGAACTGTTCCCCAAGTCTCCTTCAGAGTTAATTCCCAATGTCTTTTTTGAGGGGTTCTGTTTAACTGTGTTGTTCAGTTCCTGACCAGATTTAAAGCTTTAGCGTTTTAATCTAAACCAATAGAGAAGAACAGTGGCTGTGCAATCTCCACTTCCAGTCACTGTCTGTGAGGTGTTTGGTGTGTTCTCCCAGTGTTTGTCTAGGTTTCCTCCCACAGTCCAAGTTGATATATTAGCTGTGCAACCTGTCCACAGTGACCCTGAACAAGATGAAGCAGGTACATGAATTAAATGAATTAAGAGAAGAATAGGGCCGTACTCATTCAAGTTCTTGTGATAGTAAATGCTGAAAGAAGTGGCGTGTGTGATACTTTTTAAATCAAACTGAATAATTGTTTGGAAGGATTTAGAGTGTTTATTCTTTTCATTCTAGTTATTCATCATTCATCCTAGTTTTGTCTAGGCTTCTCTAGTAACGCCAGTGGTTCTGTATAGAGCCATAAACACTCTTTCCATAAAGGAAAACCTGTTGGGTGTGATTCTTTATAGAGCTTGTTAAATTGATTCTATGTTCATTTGGATGCCCATGGTCAATAATACATGTCACCTACAAACAACACACTTGCAATAAACTAAACACTTGTAAACAACTAGCAATGAAAATCTCTCTAAAAACTCTGGTTCCAGCTCTGTTCTAATCTTTACACTGATCACAGTTTTAGAGTCAGACCTCATCTCAGCTAAATTCTAGTTTCAGTCTCTGGTCTGGGTTGTTTTCTGTACTTTCTGCTCTAGACTCGGCTCTAGTCGGGGTTCTGGTCTGTACTCTCCACTCTGGCCTCAGCTCTGGTCTGTACTCTCGGTTCTAGTCTCAGCTCTGGTCTGTACTCTCGGTTCTAGTCTCAGCTCTGGTCTGTACTCTCGGTTCTAGTCTCAGCTCTGGTCTGTACTCTCGGTTCTAGTCTCAGCTCTGGTCTGTACTCTCGGTTCTAGTCTCAGCTCTGGTCTGTACTCTCTGTTCTAGTCTCAGCGCTGGTCTGTACTCTCTGTTCTAGTCTCAGCTCTGGTCTGTACTCTCTGTACTAGTCTCAGCTCTGGTCTGTACTCTCTGTTCTAGTCTCAATTCTGATCTGTACTCTCTGTTCTAGTCTCAGCGCTGGTCTGTACTCTCTGTTCTAATCTCAATTCTGGTCTGTACTCTATTCTAGTCTCAGCTCTGGTCTGTACTCTCGGTTCTAGTCTCAGCTCTGGTCTGTACTCTCTGTTCTAGTCTCAGCTCTGGTCTGTACTCTCTGTTCTAGTCTCAGCGCTGGTCTGTACTCTCTATTCTAGTCTCAGCGCTGGTCTGTACTCTCTGTTCTAGTCTCAGCGCTGGTCTGTACTCTCTGTTCTAGTCTCAGCGCTGGTCTGTACTCTCTGTTCTAGTCTCAGCTCTACTCTCTGTACTAGTCTCAGCGCTGATCTGTACTCTCTGTACTAGTCTCAATTCTGGTCTGTACTCTCTGTTCTAGTCTCAGCTCTACTCTCTGTACTAGTCTCAGCGCTGGTATGTACTCTCTGTACTAGTCTCAGCTCTGGTCTGTACTCTCTGTTCTAGTCTCAGCTCTGGTCTGTACTCTCTGTTCTAGTCTCAGCTCTAGTCTGTACTCTCTATTCTAGTCTCAGCACTGGTCTGTACTCTCTGTTCTAGTCTCAGCTCTACTCTCTGTACTAGTCTCAGCGCTGGTCTGTACTCTCTGTACTAGTCTCAGTTCTGGTCTGTACTCTCTGTTCTAATATCAGCTCTGGTCTGTACTCTCTGTTCTAGTCTCAGCTCTACTCACTGTATTAGTCTCAGCTCTGGTCTGTACTTTCTGTACTAGTCTCAGCTCTGGTCTCTACTCTCTGTTCTAGCCTCAGCTCTGGTCTGTACTCTCTGTTCTAGTCTCAGCTCTAGTCTGGGCTGTGGTCAGTACTTTATGTTTTAGACTAAGCTGTAGTCTCAGCTGTGTGATAGTGTCTTACCTTTGGCTTTGATCTCCTCTCTATAATTAGCTCAGGTCGGCCAGTTCACACATTGTGTAACAAGAGCAGACACATTTATTTTTAATCTCCTATGCATAAGAGCGCATGGATTACACTCTATAAGGCAGTGAAGCACACCCATGTGCAAAAACCTTTGGGCTTCTCTGGTGAAATAACTCTGTTCTGTTGTTTTCTATGTTAAAATAAGTGAAAACGTTCTCTACAGAGAACACACTTAAATATAAACATCATACATTAGTACGTACAGATATAACATTGTGCATGTGTCAGAGGCCACATTTATAATCGTTCACAGCCATTAATTTCTTCAAGTAATCACATATAAGCAAAATCCACACATGTCCATCTTTCCAGTGTCAGAAGACAGCTCAACAAAGGTCTGGAATGAGTGGATCTTTCCATAAGCCCCAAGAGAGAAGTGGAAATAGAAAAGAAGACAATGTGATCTCCATAACTGGACTTGTGAGTTCATAGTGTTTAGGTAAGATTTTACAGACTGGTGAGTGTAAACTTTCATGTCTGGAATCAAAAACATCAGCCAGCCTAGTTCTGAAGGTGATGAAAAACTGAAAGCATTATTCATTTAAAAAATTACATTGAGGTAAGTGTAGAGTTCTGTAACTAGTTTTTGTTAATTTTCGATTAAATGTGTAATTTCTGAAATTGTAAAATGCATAAACTATGTACACATCGGCACTTTTAACTGAATAATCACTCAGTGGTCTCTGACTTTTGCTCAAGACTGTAGCTGAAAAATAACTCCACCTCAAACAGCAGAGTTGGCATTCGTGTGTGTGTGTGTGTGTGTGTGTGTGTGTGTGTGTGTGTGTGTGTATTTGAGAGTGAATGACTGCAGCTCTCAGACTGCTTTCATATGCCAAACACCATTAATAGCTGTATTAATGCTTAATTACATCCCGTCTTTTGCTGATTGTGTAATTCCTTATTGCTCCTCTGATCTGAAGCTGTGAAAATATAATTTCTTGCTCCGTTTTATTTGGAAGTAGTCGAAAAGTTTTTTTCTGGCTCTTCACCTGGCTTTTTTTTTTTTTTTTTTTTTTTTTTAGTAAACCGCTTGGCTGTAGCTGAGTGGTTTTGGGGGGAGTCTAACGCGAATACACACCCGAGTAAACAGACTGGATCTGGCCTGACAGCGTGTCATTCATTATGGTAATTAAAAGGAGTTGTGATTTCAAGAATGGCTTTTGCGTTTTTAACAGGAGCAGAATTAAAGCTTATGTGGATTAAGGAGTTCCTCAGGGACCGGTACTGGGGCTTAAGTAATATTTTCACACCAAGGCCAATATTATTTTTATGGTAAATGTCACCTATGATGTTATTTGTTTTAATATATTGCAGTATTTGTATTTTAGGCAAGCAACTAAACTCAAGCTTTTACATATACTCCTTCACATATTTAGGAAGAACTGTCCAATCTGCCCAATGAGAACCATTTAGAATTTAAAAACTTTTTTATGGCTTTAATTTAAAATATATATAATTTTACAGTATTGTTTCTAAAAATCAGTGCTAAATAAACAACATACTTGCATCCAAATGTCACCCGGAAGCAAACTCAATAAATATAAACCCCCTTTTTTGTTTAACTTCATTAAAAAAAGATTTGTAAAAAGATTATAGACATATATTTTTATATATATTTTTAATGAAGTAAAATTAAAAAAGAGTTTAAAAACGCAGTAGGAATTAAAATCAAAAGCAAGTTAAAATGGACTTGTTTTGACTTAGAGAGACTTTCCCTGTGCGCGCGCGTGTATCAGTGAGAGAGTGTTTAAATTCTCGCGGAGAGTTGGTCGCTGTGCGCGCACTTGTTCAGAGAGTCGGGACGCTCCTCTGACTCAGGAGTGACTGCGGCCGCACAGAGGAGGATATTTCAGACAGAAAGAAAGAACAGGAGAAGAGACAGAACGAAAAAGAAAGAAAAGCTGGAGCAGAAGATAAACCCGTCCCGTTGACAAGCCTCGCGTCGGATTGAGTGGGGATTTTATGCATCATCGTTTTAATAAGTAACGACAATATACACGAAGCACAGTTTAGCCCGTACACACACACACACACACACACACACACACATCCAGAGCGCTGCGCTGATCCCGCGGCTTTACCGCGCGCTTCTCCGGGATTAGACACACACACCCGGGACAATGAGGCTTAGACCCCGCGCGCTTTAACCAGCTTTACCCAGAAAATACACACAGCCCATAATACTCCTGTAATATTCACAAATGCAGAATAAAACCAACTTCAAAACAACTTCAATGTTCTCTCACACAGAAACGGGACTCGGGGTTCTGCCCCGCCACAAATAAACAAACAAATTCATAATACTCAAAAAAAAAAAATCAGATTCGCATGTTGGTTCTTTTAGTTTAGGTTTAGTTTGATTGTTACTAAAATTAGACGACATGTGATTTCTGTTGAATTCCGTTTTGAAAGTTTTGAAACTCCAGAATGATGCTGAATGTTTTTTTTGTTTTGTTTTTTTACTTAAGTTCAATTTAGTGTTTTACTTTATTTGTATTTACTGATTATTTTTTCCTCCACGGAATGTTTACTATGAAGTAATACATCAATGATATTTCTATGAAGTTGCTGAATTTGAATGAATCTTAAACCTTTGTGAATCTGACACGCCAAAGAACTGAACATAATGATTTATCCTTTCCGTTTTTCTCTACAAATTTCATTAGATTTGCTCTTTTTGTTCAACGTGTTTGACGTTTTTATAAAACACATCTTCACAGACATTATCATTGCCAAATAATTTACACAATCACTCTTCACTTTTTAAACAACATCTTTATTGGTTTAATATTTGTAAAGTTTTTTTAGTTGTAAATTTCGAACAGCATTTTTAACTTAGGCCACGCAGCAAAATATGCCTTCAGAGCCGCTTAAATAAAGAGAAATGAGAAAGCTTGCATAAGGTACGTGTTTTTAACTGAACACAAACACATGGTCAGATAAAACGCACGCAATTTATGTATAAGTTTATTTATGCACTGAATTTAATTTTTATACTTAAGTTTATTTTACATTTTAGTGAGGCGCTCGAGCACCGCCAAAGCACATTAGGTCCTTTTCAAAGTCACTTTTTAACCAGCATTTAAATATCTGCGTTTGTTTGTTTTTATTTTTTATTTCCTTGCTGTTTGAAATTGTTTAGGCCCAACTAAACTTAAATAGTTAGAGTTTATCTCATGAGCTGTTTTCTTCATATTAGCGTCATTTAAATATCGGATTTTTTGTTTGCATTTTTATTTGATCTTTCGTGTTCAAGTTGGCGTCGAATTCAGATCCTTTCTTTTCTGTTTTGCTTAATAGAACACTCGCACTGCACCTTCGGAAGGCGGTGGCGTCACAATCACCCTGGGCGGGGCCGTGCCGAGTTTCACGCTCCTTGATTGGTCGGCTGGTTTAGCCATGAGGAGAAGCACGTTCTCTGATTGGCTGCGGTGGCTCTCTTTGACCCACGAGCCGCGGAGGGCGTCAAAAAAGTCGATCGATCTCCATTCGTCAACATCTTTGGCTGTGGCGCGCGAGAGAGATGAGTTTGAGGCGGTTTTGATGGTGATGGGTTTTTTCCTGTTGTTATTTTTACACGGTCGCTATTGAAGTGTCTTTATAGACGTGTGGTTCAATGATTCCGTGCTTGTTTCCGGAGACAGTTTTTTATTTCGTCGCAACCTTCAGTAATTTGTGACTTTTGTTTCCGTGAAAACCTTTTATTTACTTGCGGACAGTTGTCGTTGTTTCCGTGGAGAACTGTTGCCGCGTGGATTGGTATCTAAGGAGAGTGGATAAACAGAAGGCCAGTCTTCAGGTAAGAAACGATTTTGTTATTTTTATTTAAATACTGTATTTCTTTAGTTTGGATAGGTTTATAAAATGTTCTAGTATGAAACAACAAAGAAAACAAAATTCTTAGCGTGAACTTGTTTAAAGCAGTAAAAAGTTAAGAGATATAATGTGCTAAACTTGGACACCTAAGCCAAATTGTCCCAACACTCCTAAGTAAATAAATCAATGCATATTTTGCTTAGGACTTTTATAACTACATCATTTAGTTTGCCATTTTGTTTCATTTAGTATATATGCAGATTTGACCAGTTTGGGACGATTAAAATATACGCAAAAAGCTAAAGTGTGACAAAACTTCGGCAAAGTTTCATTTTATATAGTACATATGATTTCAATTGGGAAAAAATAGTTTAACTACATTTCACGTCATTTCTTTTGCCAATTTCAAAAACTGCAAAATTGTGTATTTTTTGTACTGTTTCAGACTCAGGAAATTAAAGCAAGTAACAGCAAATAAACAGTATTTGTTCATTAAATAAGTTTAAAGGATGTGTTTACATTTTTATCACCTGTCATTCGAGTAGGAGTGCCCACTGTATAGTTTTAATTTTTCATTATTTATTTCTGATATATTTTCATATTATTTATATTAATATATGTATTTCTTATTTCTGATATCTTACTGAACAGTGACGTTCCTCGCGCTGTTTAAGCTGTGTGTGTGTGTGTGTGTGTGTGTGTGTGAGAGAGAGAGAGAGAGAGAGAGAGATAAAGAACTGGTTCTGGGGGTTGTGTGGTGTATTTAGTGGATGATGATGATGATGGGTCTTCAGTAAATGGAGCCCCCTGTGCGTGCGCGCTGCTGGCTGTGGCTCGCCGCTGATTACCATTTGCTTTAAGGCGCGCGCTGTGGAGCCTTTCATACACATGAGCCTCAGCAGAAAAGAGCACCATCAGATTTACACTAACTTTCTGTCTTCATACATTTGTAGCTCCGCGCTTTTACATTGACGAAGAAGCCCACCTCCTCATTTAGGCCTGGAGCTGCTCTATTAGCATCACTGAGACATGATCATAACTGAAACAAACACACACACACACACACAAACACACACTGAAAAACAGCCTCAATGTAACTTTACTAAGATTAAAGTTTAACTTTCTGAAGGTAAACAAAGTCAAGCTTTGTGTTACTAAAAATAATTGAATTAAAATGAGTAAACATGATGTTTCTGAACTTGCCAAATCTGACCAATGTTTATCACATATTTTAAATGAAAATGATCATAACTTGAACTGATCATAAACTGTCAGAAACTAAAATCTAGATCTCAAATTTGTAAAAGCCTCTGTGGATTTAAAAAATTAGTTCTTGTACACAATAAAACATCAACATAACTTTAACAGGTATTTTAACTTATTACAAATTAAGAAACATTAACAGTAATAACCCAATAACTGCAAAACTTGGTTTCAGTTTCTTACTCAGTAAGATTCAATACATTCAAAACCTTCAAAAAATTCGTAGAGTTTAAAGTCGAAAGTGCATTTGTTCTGTTTTTCTAAACAGTTTGTAAATCCCTAGGTCACTGAAGACTTTGTCCAGGTGACATACCTCCTAAAGCTTAATTGATTATATTAATAGTTTAACAATGATAACGAAAATATATTCACGTAGGCTTTAAGAAAACATTCAGAAATGTTTTCGTGAATAAACCGCGCGGCCAGTGTGGCTATAAATAATGACAACGTTGGCTCTAGACATATTTCTTTAATGTATATCAATCTCAGAAAAATGATAGATGAGGTTAAATAAAGTAAAGTTTGTGAACTATTCGCAAAGGAGGTATTTCAAAAACTATACAAATGAGTAAACCAATAAATAAATAAACTTTGATAATGCAAGCACTATTTAATAAAACAAACGAGTCAAACTCAACCTCTAATTAACACAGGCCCGTTGTGGCCAGTTTGTGAGCGGACGGCTAATTACAGCCTCGAGCCACTGGTCAGTGTGGTGTGAAGCGCTAATAGGACGAACAGTGAGTTAACGAACTGGTGAATCTGAGAGCCCATTAATGAATTCATCCTTACACAAGGCATTATGAACCACTGGGGCAAACTTACCGACTCTGACCATTGTGAACCAGGGTTCCTACAGTGGTCAGGAGCTGAGATTCTCACAGTGAATGTGTGGAATGGAGGAATGGCGATGTGGACGGGGTTCACTCAAACACTCACTAAGAACCAAAGCGCTTTTTTTAAAGACTCGTTTCATTCTCTCTCCTCCGCCAACGGAACTGTGCAGGACGGGAATGGCCGCGGAGTTACGCTTTTACGTGTAATATGACCACTCTTCATAGCAACCTTATTTCAGTTGAAATGCAAGAATCTTAACACTTCCTTTAAATCGTTACAGAATTTAGAACGTAAAACGACCGCCTGCGTAAATTCAAACAAATTTTATTTAGACAAATTTGACGTTTTTTGTACGCAAAATTGTACGTTTAAACTTTTGCAGGCATTACGTTACACAATAAACACACTTTGTTGGGTGATTCTTTTCAACGCTTACACCTTACCACGAGGAGAAAAAAAGTACATGTTATAAAACATTAAAATATGATAAAAGGCCTTTAAGCAATAGTTTAAGGCAGCACTCCAGAGTCCTGTTGATTGTGTTTAATTATTTCAGTTGAACCCAATGTAAACATGTGAACTAAGTCAAGTCAATTTAGTTTGGGATTGCTCTTATAACCCTCATAGCACTTTTACTGGGTCACTTTATTTCTGTGTTCTTCAGATTCAGATTATTTTCTATATATATTTTACTGATTATTTAAATGAATCATGAAAACATTTTTGTGTTGTAGGTGTGTATTGGGGTGTGTGTGGAAGGATGATGTCTTATCTGAAACAGGGCCCTTATGCCATGAATGGGCTGGGGCTCGGGGGCGCTCCCATGGACCTCCTCCATCCTGCAGTGGGATACCCAGGTACTGATACGCTCTCTCATACACAGGCCTAGTCTAAGGGTCATTTTAATATGGAGAGTTTGGCTGTTTTAATAGGTCAAAGGAGAACTCCTAATATTCAAACAGCCGTGTCCTGTACCACATTTTTTACTGCGATTGGACAAATATTTCCAGAGATTCAACTCTGGATTTCTGCCATAAAAGTCCACTATTTCAACCCAGTGTCTTTTGCTCAGGAAATTCATATTTATATTATTAGCATGATTTTAATTGCCCCGTTTAATGCTCTGTATTGTAGCACTGCATACACCCGACTTTCAGCCATGTTAAAGAACATCAACCAGGGATTAGTTACAACAAAAAATTGCAGGTTTAACCGTTTGAGAACTCAGTATATCAAAGTAAATCACGGTGTCCTATATATGCCATATATCTTCTATTTTAGATTCGGGTTGAAATGAAAGATTAGTACAGAAACGTTTAGCAGTGCTACAGTGTTCAGAGTGTTTAGCAACCGCTACAATGTACTCTGCCTATAGTATCTCATACATAATATATATATATATATATATATATATATATATATATATATATATATATATATATATATATATATATATATATATATATATATATATATTTGGGGTGGGTGGAGTGTGGGCCACAAGAGTTAGGCACTCAGCTATTTAGAGATGACACTACACAGACATTTATGCTGTAGATACAAACCTTTGACAGGTTTGAGCTTAAAGGAACACGTTTTCTGGGTTTTCCTCAGTTATTTAATCAATCCAGAGGAGAACACCAGACAGAAAAAACAAGCTGCAAACTTTCAGTAATTAGCTTTTTAACACTGTGCAGATACATTTTAGCCCCTCAAGGTAAAACAATGGCCCATATGTCATATTGGGAAGGTTATTGAGATTCAAAGCAGTTATAAGAATGGCAATTGTTATTTTGTCTTCCACCCCAGTGACATATATTATGTAAAAAAAAATTTGTTTGTTTTATTTCAGTCTGTGCTACACCACTCCATGTTTTTATGAACAGAAAGAACCCAGAATGACCCTGTACTGATCACTTAGCTTATTCCTTTGTTTGTGTCTGTAGCGAACCCTCGGAAGCAGAGGAGAGAAAGAACGACGTTCACTCGCACTCAGCTGGACATCCTGGAGTCTCTTTTTGCTAAAACTCGCTATCCAGACATTTTCATGCGAGAGGAAGTGGCACTGAAGATAAACCTGCCTGAGTCCAGAGTGCAGGTAAACACCTGATACACTGCACCACGTCACTCTGACATGTCTCATAATGGAACAGTCAGATCATATTCACTTAAAGGGGCAATCAGTCATTTTTAACCACTGAAAGGTAGCAAAAATATTTATGTAAGAGTATATCCATTACATATTCACTTTTCAATAAAGCACAGATATCAAAAAGCTCAGCTGTCCCTGAGTGGTTCAGTTTACGCTCGATGGAGTGTCTCCTCCATATGGAAGTGGCTGTGTTTCAAAATCTCTGACACATCCAGATCTCTTGGTGTCAGTATAATGGCTGTCTCAAAACATGAAGAAGAATCACTGGAGAAAATGGAAAGATTGGTTTCTCATTAAAAAGTTATTGAGTTATTGCAGGACGATTATCTGCTCAGTCCATTTAACTGTTTGATTTGGATTATGCAAATCAACATGCCATGGGAGTTTGAGGATGTTCCTTGTCTGAGCACCCAGCAAATAATGCTAACACTGATGAAGCAAGTGATGGTCTTGCCCTGCTTCACAAAGTTCGGTTCAATTTGTGTCTGAGGTTTATGCTAATGCTAATGTTGTAGCATTAATTATTAGGTAAAGGTAAGTAATGAAAGCCTTCACCTCACAGTGATCTGAAAGTGTATGTAATATATAATTTTAAAGCAATAGGTAGTATTTTTAGCTTAAAATTCAAGCTTCAAAATCATAGTGATGCTTTACTGAGCTGTAAAAGGGAGAACAGAGCCTCTGTCATTGCTACTCTGCACTCAGCACTGCAGAAACAGCACTATGTAACCTTTGGAGTTACACCCCCTTGATTTCAGGAGAGTGCAGTAAAATTAATTACACTCTGCTACTGTAGGGGGAGCCCAAAAGCTAAACTACTAAATCTTACCCAGTGTAGCTTTAAGTAGGACTTAAACTTGATTAACTTTTTCTTCTGTTTTTTTCCAGGTTTGGTTTAAGAACCGAAGAGCCAAGTGTCGGCAGCAGCAGCAGAGTGGCAGCAACAACAGCAACAAAATCCGTCCGGCCAAGAAGAAAGCCTCGCCCTCCAGAGAGAGTCCAGGGTCCGAGAGCAGCGGTCAGTTCACTCCTCCGGCCGTGTCCTCTTCTTCGTCCTCTTCGTCATCCTCCTCCTCGTCTTCAGGCTCCAACCCCCCAGGCCTGGGAGGACTGGGTATGAGTGGTAGCTCCGCCTCCAGCACCACACCCGTTTCATCCATCTGGAGCCCTGCCCCCATTTCACCTCTGCCGGCTCCACCCACTCTACCAGACCCCGCCCCTCCCACCAGTGCCTCCTGCATGCAGCGGGGTGTTTCTGCAGCAACCGGAGTGCCCTCATACCCTGTTTCCTACAACCAGACGCCCGGTTACGGCCAGGGTTACCCAGGCAATGCTTCCGGCTCATATTTCGGAAGCATGGATTGTAGCTCGTATTTGGCGCCAATGCACAGTCATTCACATCACTCGCATCACGCCCAGATCAGCTCCATGACAGGGACAGGGGTCTCAGGACACCACCACCCACACCACCCGCACCACCTCGGGCAGAGCAACGGGCACCAGCACACACACCCTCACACACATGCACACACACACCCACACACTCACCCACATCAGGCCTACAGCAGCTCAGCACTGCCTTTCAGCTCCACAGACTGCATGGACTACAAAGACTACAAAGACCAGCAGGCAGCTGCTGCTGCCGCCGCGGCTGCGTCGTCATGGAAACTCAACTTCAGCTCCGACTGCTTGGACTACAAAGACCAGGCTGCCTGGCGCTTTCAGGTTTTGTGAAAAAAAAATTGACCCTTTGTTTGGGAACTTGCGTCTCCACGAAAATATAAACATATGGAACTAAGAAAGAAGAAGAACGTGAACTTTCCTCTGGAAGCTCACAGCTTCTGCAAATTCAGTATGGATTCTGAACTAAATCAGTGGTGAGGACTTAGTGTTGATGCAGGTTTGAGTTTTTGGTCGTCCTCAAGGTACATGGCCAATACCTGCTGCATTTCACTTCGGACACAAGAACTTTGAACTCTTTGTTTTTTAACCTTTACCAAAATCTCCCTCAAAATACTCATAAATGCCTCTTGTTTTTCCCTCTAGAAGAGGTCGGCCTAGAAACTGTACGCAGCTGGTCCTGTTCAACTAGAACCTAATTGGGTATTTGAAAGGCAAAGTATGAAATCTAGTCAAATTAATGACGTCAAAACCTGACCAGGGCTGTGATGTCACTGGTGTCCTGAAAGTTGCTGATGAAGCTGAACTTGATCTCCTGTTGGCCAGCTTTTAGTTCATTTTCCTTTCCCTTTAAATTGTGCAGTGACATTTTAAAGTGGAACAGAAAATCAAAGTAAGAAGCTGGGAAATAGGACGGCAACTTCAGCACTTTGTATGAGTGTGTGTGTGAGAAGACAGTAATTCTGTGATCTTGTCTATTCTTGTGAAGATGAGCTGATATGTTTTGCATTATGTTCATTAAATAAAATAAAACAAGTTTAAATTGCTGGAAGGCTTTTCATCAGTGAAAATGTATGAAGTGGAATACTGTAGGGGGCTGAGAAAAAAAACACACACATGAAAAAGCACACTTGCAGTCCTTGTGATTTGTCTATCCAAGCTCTGCCCTCAATGTGTTCTGTCTAGTTTACTATACTGCCCTTCCTGTGAGTATAGTTGTAACACAGTTTGGCAGTAAGCTAAACAAGATTTTCAAGAATGTGACAGAGACAGAAATTCTCTACTTCTCTAGCTCCAGGATTTAATATGTTCCTTATATATTAATATAATGTGTGTAATCTAAAATAATCTTCTTTGAACTTCAGTATACTTCACATCAAGTATATCAAAAATTGATAATAATAATAAGTAATAAGGATACTGTACACCTACATAAACAAATAACATATCTATGACTAGTAAACTATTGGCTCGCTAACACGTTAAAACCAAAGAACATTCTCTGCTAATTGAAGTAGTATATTTGAGAACCACTTCAAATTAAAATCAGTACATGACTTAATTATGAGATATAAACTAAGTGAAATGTTATATAATGAAACAATAAGTTAACAAACACTTAAATAAATAATAATAAAAAAAGAAAACTTACAGCTGTTGCTTTCTGTAGCCAATCAACTGACATTTTCTTCAAATGACAACAGTACAGAATTCTGAGTAGAGTTTAGAGGCTGCTGTGAATGTTCTAATTCATCTCACATCATATACATTTAGGGTCTGTCCCAAAACCTACGCTGTGCCCGAAACTGTGCTCTGTTCACTACTGTGCAGTATTTTTGTGTTCCGTTTTGTGTATTTTTGTAGTATTGTGCGAAAACATAGTGG
Organism: Hoplias malabaricus; assembly: GCF_029633855.1. Lineage (NCBI taxonomy): Eukaryota > Metazoa > Chordata > Actinopteri > Characiformes > Erythrinidae > Hoplias > Hoplias malabaricus. Next base: position 64,798,429 of record NC_089801.1, on the reverse strand, counting down.
ACAATTTTCAGTGCGCTCAAACATTCCCACAGTGCACCGCAAAAGGTAGTGTACATCCCATGTTCGCTAACTGATGTGGGTAGTGGATACCCATAATGCACAGCGCTGCTTGGTAAAGCCCGCATGAATTAGTGTCTGGAATTGTTCACTACCCTCCTGACTTCAGTTGCTTTTTTTTAGTGCACTGTATAGTGAGTAATATAGGGAATATTGAGTAGGGAGCCATTTCAGACACAGGGCTTGTGAGCTGTCACACTAGAGAGCATAATACATCGTAGTGTGCGCGCTCGCGGCACGCAGGCTGTCCCAATTAGATACCGCTTTATGCTGTCTACCAAGACACATTGCACCTGGCCAAATTTTAAGGCAGCATCGAACCCTTCCTCGGCCGCGAAGACAGTCCCATGGTGCAACGCAAAAACAGGCCCCGTCTATTTCGCTCTACTCCCATATAAAAAATAATTAAAATCGTGATAACAACGGGAAGATCCACCGCGCTGAGGTAAGTAAACACCAGTTGCGTGCGGTGGGCGGGAACAAGCCGTGACGCAATCGCTCTCTAACTAGAGCGTCTCAATGATCTGCCTCACGAGGACAGACGACCGTTAGAACGCTGTCTACTTAAACACTTGTATACGTAGTCAGTGCCCAACTGTTATATATTCATTATCATCTTAGAGGCCTTTTTTGAGTACGATTCCTAAACAAATGCTTTATAGATCTTTGACTTCTTCCTACCATTTACCTATACATTTTCACATATTGTCATTTCCTTTTCCCCTACAACTCAGTCTCCCAAACCAGACTGTCATATTGTGACACATTACACTTTCAACCAGAGAGCGATATGGTATTTCCACTGTATCTAAACTGACCTCAAACACTTTTTAATGAGATAAAGACGCTGCAGAGCTTTCTTATAAATTAACTCAAAATTTTCCTCAAAATCCAAACAGCTGTCCAAAATTGTACCAAAGATATTTAAAACAGCTAAATACTTCTATTTTCTTCCCCTTAATATCCACCAATAGGGTGTGCCCTCTGGTAATAGACGTGCCTTCTGCTGCTAAATGTCCTTTGTCTTCTCCATACATATCTTATATGCAGAATATTTACTGACAGACTAAAGTCTGTCAAACTTGTCCAACCTTGCAACATTCATTCAATTATTCATAAATGTTCTGTAACCATTTCTATAGGGAATAATTGGGTGCAAGGCAGGAACACACCCTGGACAGAGCATCAGTTCATCACATACTCACCCAGTCACTCACACATTCACACCGGTGGACAGCCAGTCACAACACTAACCTGTTTCTGAACTGTGGGTGGAAGCAGGAGCACCCAGAGGACACCCACAGAGACACAGGGAGAACACACTGCACTCCTCACAGACAGTGGCCCAGGCAGGGTTTGAGCCCACAACCCCAGGACCCTGGAGCTGCGTGAGACAGAGACATTAACCTTGCAACCTTGCAACGGTGGCTATTAATAACCAAAAACATCAAGCCGACAACGTCCTGTGTCTACTAACGAAGGACTAGAGGATGACCACCACACACTGTCTCTGACTTTACATCTACAGAGTTGCACAGTTACGTGATGGTGGGAGCGCACGCTGAAATCACTTGTTACAGAAAAGCCCACCCGCTGAAACAGAGAGAGGCAGAATGATGCACTCAAGGATTTTATAAACAGCACAGACACTGCGGAGTGGTCTCCTGGGCAGCGGGGGCATTGTTTATCCAACAAGAAAAGCACAAATCACGATTTTAATTAACAAGGGTTTCTGTGCTGTTCCTGGAGTCTCTGCATCCGCCACACAGCTGAGTAAACACAGAGAGAGAGAGAGAGAGAGAGAGAGAGTGTGTGTGTGTGTGTGTGTGTGTGTGTGTGTGTACCAGGTATGTGTGGACTGAAATCTGTTTATACCTTTACATTGTGGGGACTTGTCTTCTTTGGGGGCTAGTTTGAGAATTATGATTTTATTTATTTATTAATGTTTTCTTTATTGGTTTGGGAAGACAGGAAAAGCAAATTCATAAACACGTACCATTGTCTTAGATATTCATGTAGTTTTCTTTACCCCCTGCCCTTATTTCCATAGCCTCTCCCACAGTGTGCAAAATTAAACGTGAAATATTACATAAGATTTGCATACTCAAATTTACTTGAGCAACAACAGTTAAAGTAACTTTAATAATATATTGGCGAATCCATGGTTCAACAGGTCTCTAAACACTGAAGCTGCCTCTGCAGTGGCCACCACATCTGCAGTGTGTAGGCCTTTGCTCTATTTACCCAGGCTGAGGATCTTTCAAAATAAGTGGTATCCAAAAGGTACAGCAGCTGCTGTTTAATAGAGGGGCGGTGTGGTGATATCCATCACTGGATCAATACATTTCTTGCTACTGTTATACATGATAACCAAAGTTTATCAGTTGTCAGTGTCACCTGAAAACCAGAATGATAGTTTTAAAGTTATTTTATCTGTATAATCTAAAGTGAAGACAGGAAAGTGTTACAGTTGTAGATGTGGTTATGGTTAGAGAGAGGCTTATGGTTAGGGTTTAAGGTTAGGGGGTAGGGCTTAGGTTCAGGGTTTAGGCCAGTCTCAGCCACAGATGTTCCACCCACAAGTTGACAGAGAGCCTGATACTTTCTATGCACTGTCAGGATCTGCTAGTTTTATTCTGATTGACTCTCTGTACATCCGTATATACAGTTTCGTGTATTGTTTTGTACTGGTTCTGGTACTGGTCTGACATGAAATACTGCCTCCAAGTGTCAGGCTAAAAGTGCAGACTTGTGATTGGTCTTTTTTGAGGGTCAATCAAAGTTCTTTTCCTAATGTAGTAGGCAGTTCTTGGCCTTATTAAGTGGCAAAAGGTATCAGGCTCTTCCTAGAGAGTCTGGCAATGTGGTTTAAGCTGGTAGCATTTAAGGTAAGGGTGAGTGTTCACAAAATGAAGAGTAGTCCATGTAATGTTCCCACATTGCATTAAAACAAACCCGTGTGTGTATGTGTGTGTGTGTGTGTGTGTGTTGTCTTAGCTCATGTACAAACAGTGCACGATTTGGTACATATGCATCAGACAGCGCTGTTAATCTCCCAACACGCTCTGGGGACAGAGCGCAGCTTCACTGTGTAAACACCTGTTTACTCTCAGCAAGTGATGACCGCGCTCATTCACAGACTACTGACCAACTGCTTGTCCCTCACTGCACTGGACCAGATTCTGAGTGAGAGAGCTGCATCAGACTGCAAATCTGTCATTAAGTGTCTTTTTCAGTCCGAGCTGTGACTGAGGAATGCTATTCAAACTTGGCTTTTCACCTTAAACTTTGCAGCAGTCCTTTCTGGTGCCTCTGTTTCACCGTAAATGTCGGTGCTGTTACATACTATTGCTACCTTAAATGTTATGGCAATTAGGGCTACCTTAAATGTTATGGCAATTATTTAATGGTGCCTATTTTCCACCTTAAATGGTACAGCAGCTCTTTACTTATGCCTCCGGTCCACCTTAAATAGGGTAGCAGTACCTCACTGGGTTCTGACTGAGTTCTTTTTGAATACTCCTTCATTGTGATCCCATCCACAATAATCACTCTCATATCCTTGTGGAAAAAACAGGCAGCACAACCTACTGCTGCTTTACATTTGAACTCGGATATCGTAATTTCTGTGTACCAAGTAGGAAATTTCAACTGGAAAGCCCCCACGAGTCGGAAATCTCACCAACCCAGAGTTTAAAATCCAAGATGGCTGCCTGCATGTCAACAGTGTGTAAAAGCAGTGTTAAAGCACTAAGTTGAAGTAAATCAGTGTATTAGTGCTTCTATCTATGTGTCTCATTAAACCAGTCACCCAGTACTGTCCAAGAGCTCTATGTGAATGTGTTTCCATGATGTTTGGATACATAAATTAGTGCATAAATTGCTGTTATCATGTGGTTTTGCTAACACTGCTAACTGGGAACAAGCTAAGTGTTTTCTGAAATGTTTAACTGGAACGCGCTCAGCTCAGGTGTGATGTCATGCCCAGCTCTGGCATCCGACTTTCAAGGTAAATGGAACACAGATGTTACAAAGTATTATTCAGCACGTGGGGTGCAATTGCATGTTACCTCCAGAGAGGTCGCTAATTCCCAAACTTGCAGAACTTACATATTATAGCTTTAAATGTTGCAAAAAGTTTCCTGGTGATGATATGTATAAATCCCTGTCTTAGCAAAGTACAAAACAAGTGTGTGTGTATTGCCCTGAGTGCACTATAACCTGTAGCTGACCTGTTCATAGTCTTCGCGAATCACTGAGGCATCGTGCCACCATTACACTCTCCTGAACAGATACACATCTCCCAGAGAGAGAGAGAGAGAACCAGGATCAGCAGAGGATTAAGGGTGAGCATCAGACTTTGGACGCCTATCAGCAAACACTGAATCTGTGGCATCTGCTGTTCCCCTTCTCTCTCTCTTTCTCACACACACACACACACACGGGTATCTATCAGATTGGAGATGTGTGGACGTCACGGTTATGTGAATCAGTGTTGTTCATCACAGAGTCAAATGGAGGACAACCTCCCTTGTTCTCATACTAGTAGATCCAGAAACCCTTAAAGGGGACGTATTCTCCAACTTCTCCTTTAATCAACACAGTTCTGGGGCTGGGAGCTGCTTTGGTCAAAATACCACAAGTATCAAAACCCACAGCACCACTGTCTTTTGTGGGGTCTTGTGATTAGAACTTACCAAAAGTGGTCTATGGAAGGACAGCTGTTTATTTGGTGATAGAGAGATTTGTGTTACTTTAGCTCTCCTCTGGGATCCTCTTAATTAGCCCTGGTTCTCCTGTTGTTTTTTCTTGAATGCCTTTTGGCAGCTCATATCCACTGCACAATGTGAACAACACACAAGTCCCTCCATTTTGTAGATAGTCTGATGCTCCAGACCACTTCCCACAGTCCAAAAACGCACGTTGGTAGGTGGATTGTTGACTCAAAAGTGTCCGTAGGTGTGAGTGAATGTGTGTGTGTTGCCCTGTGAAGGACTGGCGCCCCCTCCAGGATGTATTCCTGCCTTGAGCCCAATGATTCCAGGTAGGCTCTGGACCCACCGTGACCCTGAACTGGATAACCGGTTACAGATAATGAATGAATGAATGAATGTAATTGATATGAAACTTCAAAGGAACGTTTGGTAAGGTATTTTGGCTACTGGGGCTCCCTCTAGACTAATACATTTTTACAGCACTGTACTGTAATCATTCATTCATTCATTCATTCATTCATTCATTGTCTGTAGACGCTTATGCAGTTCTGGGTTGCAGTGGGTCACTGGGCGCAAGGCAGGAACACAGCCTGGAGGGGGCGCCAGTCCTTAACAAGGTGATACACACTCACACACTCACACCTATGGACACTTTTGAGTCTCCAATCCACCTATCAACGTGTTTTTTTGGACCATGCGAGGAAAAATGGAGCACTTGGAGGAAACCCATGCAGACACAGGGAGAACACAACAAACTCCTCACAGACAGTCACCCGGAGCGGGACTCAAACCAACAACCGCCAGGTCCCTGGAGCTGTGTGTACTGTAATCAAGAATAAACAAAGAATAAAAGTTACACAGAGCAGTTTCTGCAGTGCTAAGCCTGGAGTAGCAAAGGAGGAGCCTCTGTTCTCCCTGTTACAGGTCAGTGGAGCACTACCATGATTTGGAAGCTGTAAATTTAAAGTAAAAATACTACCTAGTGTTGCTTTAACTACAATAATGTTTTACAGGACAGGGCCCTTTAAAGGAGCCTCTGCTGGAGGGTTCTTCTGGGAGGCAAGGGTGAAGCAGGCGGCATATGGCGCCGCTGGGGCTCAAACCTGAGGCTGATTTGTGCCCTGCTGCAGCTTCTCCCTCACACTCAGTTTAAGTGAATAATGAATGAATGTCATTCCACATAAAAACATTATTGATTTGCTCTGGTTGTGGAGGATAAATGTTTGATGTTGATTTGCAGTGTGTGGATTAACTGAAGCTGCTGATAATGAGTGAATATTAAAGTGCATACACACACACACACACACACACACACACAGAAATACTGGCCAAAAATACTGTATTGAATTTTATGGCAATTGACCGTTTATCTGTCTTTCTGTCTTCTGTCTCTTTCTTATTCTGTGTCTGGTTTGATTCTTAATCTATTCTCCTTGGTTTTGCTGACTTGCTGACTATCCATCTTTCTTTCTTTCTTGCTTCTGCATTTACCTTTGTATTCACCTTCTGTCTTTCTCAATTTCAATATTTTTTTTCTTTACTTCTCTCTGCTTTTTATCCATTTTCATTAATTCATCCTCATCATTTCTTTCTTTTTCTGACTACCTCATTTGTCGTACTTATCTCAGTCTCTCTGCTCTATTCTTGTTTTCTCTCTCTCTCTCTCTCTCTCTCTCTCTCTCTGTGTGTGTGTGTGTGTGTGTGTGTCTATGTGTTTATGTATTAGCTGTTATTAGCTCTGTATTTTTCACTTTGAAACCATATCCTCTTTTCTCTCTCTCCCACTGTGTGTGTGTTGTGTTTTTGCTTTGTGCTGCATGTCTCTGCGTGTGTGAAAGCTGATATCCCAGAAGCCTTTGGGTGCTGTCAGGGGTTTGACTGACAGATGATGTGACTTCGGTGGGATTAAAAGGTGGTCCAGCACAAACAGAGCTGCAGGTTTGAGTCCAGCGAAGCTCAAAGGCCAGAGGTGAGCAGTGAGCAGTTGTGTTCAGTTTGTTTCCCTACAGTTCTTCTCCTGAGCATCGGAGAGTAATGGGACACTCTCAGGTGATTATTAAACTATCAGTATTCAGACTCTGAATGTGGACTGAAAGGATGATTCTGAATTCATTAAAGAGAGAGAGAGAGAGAGAGACATAAAATGGAATACATTGAGAAAGAGGGACAACTAAAAGAAGATTAAAGTGGAATGAGGGGAATAGAGAATAAAAAGAGAGAGGGAGAAGGTGAGTGAGTGAATAAGAGGAATAAAGTGAGGAAGAAGAGAGAGATGAATAGGAAGAAAGAGAGAAGGAAGGAGAGGGTGAGAGAGAGAGTGGAGAAGAATGAGATGGACAAAAAAAAGAAGGAAGAAAAGCAAGGAGAGAGGCTGTTTCAGAAACTGTGCCCTATTCGCTACATAGTGCACTACATTGGAGTTCAGTGTCTGAAAACATAGTGGACTATTTTCAGTGCACTCAAAAAATCCCACAATGCACTGCAAAGAGTAGTGTACAACCCATCTACACTAACAGATATCAGATTACCCATAATCCACTGCATTGTTTGGTAAAAACCCACATGAGGCAGTGTCCGAAATCATGCACTATCCTCCTGAATTCACTTCCCTATAATAGTGCACTATGTAGAACAGGTAGCCATTTCAGAGAGAAAGAGAGAGAGAGAGAGAGAGAGAATGTAAATTTATTATAGTATCTCTAATAAAACTGTTCTAAATCATTTGTTTAAATAAAACCAAGAGCCCAGGAGAGTATTTAAGTTGCCCCTCTTTATGTTTGAGCACCTGATCACACCTGTGGGTCTGAAAGGATGTGGAGCTGCCCAGAGGCCTTCACAGAGGAATAGAAATAGACACACACACAAAAGAAGAGGCACTAGAACTCTTAATAGATGAACGTTGGAACGTAAATGTAACCAACTTCTGAATCCCAACCTCAGATGTGTGGAAAACTCTGAGCATAAATGAAATGGTTTGGCCCTCACGTTAACACACACACACACACACACACACACACTGGCCAGTTGATCCTCAGTGGCTAATTAAACGGCTGGCTGAAACGTCAGTGCCCCTCTCCCTTTCTATCCCTCTATCCCTCTATCTGTTCACCTCTGCCTCCCCCTGCTCCTCTCTTTGTCCACTTTAAAGTGCTCGACCGAGTGTTCATAATTTCTTGCTCTCTGTTCTCTCCCTCTCTCCCACTCTCTCGCTCTCTCATCTTCCTTAAGTGAGCAGGATGGGGTCTCCCGCCCCAGTCCCTCTCACGCTTTCTTCGCTCCCTTCTTTTCTCTCTCTGTCTTTTTGTCTTTTCTCTCCCTCTCTCCCTCCTTCCTTGATCCTCTTTCATGCTCCGTGGCTCTGGTCCCACCCTTTCAATTTGGACTCCGCTCAGAGCCACTTTCACAGAGACTCCACTGGAACTGTTGCTATCTATGGGATCTTCAGCAGTGTGTGTGTGTGTGTGTGTGTGTGTGTGAGAGAGAGAGAGAGAGAGAGAGAGAGAGAGAGAGAGAGAGAGAGAGAGAGAGAGAGAGAGAGATGAAAAAATGTGGGTCCTCACCAGAGAGAAACCAACTGTATAAAGCTCCATATCTTACTTTCTGAAACTGAGAGAGCTGTTCAGTTGTGTTACAGAGCTTAGGGTTAGAAGGCTTAGAGTCAGAAATTTCACACACACACACACACACACACACACACACACACACACACACACACACACTGCACTGGGCTGTAGAGTGGTCCCTCGTCCAGACCCTGAGAGGGTAGACTATGCTCTGCCTGTTATTATCTGTGAGATGAAACACACTCCAGCCTTGTGTTAACTCTCATGTCCTTCACTTCTCACTCTTCCCAAAGCACTTGGCCACACTTAGTCACGGCCCACAGGTCAGCAGCCATTCGCCATGAATCCTGCCTCAACTTTCCCAAATTCCCATATTCACACATTCCCAGATTCCCCAATCCCCTTATTTCCACACTCCCAGAATCCCACTTTACCAGATTCTCCCAGGTATTAGTGTGTGTTTGCTGGATTTCATATGAGAACAGAACAGAGTGAGATCAGTACAACAGAACCAGGTCAGAACAGAGGCCCGCCCCACCTTGTTTGTGTTCATTCAGAAGCGGCGCATCTTTTAAGGTGGAACGTTGTGTTGGATGAAGAAGTTGACTGTAGCTTATTTGTGGCTGAACGTTAATTTTATAAATGCATTGGGTCTCTTTAAAAGAAGAGAATCAAAGAACAGCATAAAGTCAAAAATGAGAAGAAATACAGGGCAGTCAATGAGATTGTGTAACTGTGTGTGTGTGTGTGTGTGTGTGACCAGGTGGACATGGGGAGCAGCCGGCCGCCCAAGTCCTGAACCAGAGCATACCCTGCTGAGCCCCAGCTGCCCCAAGAGCAGCACTGGACACTGGGATTCAGCCTAGAATCTGAGCGAAGCAGGGGTCTGACGTCAGACACAATACAATATCATTTATATATATATTTATATATACGTTTAGGTGTGTGAGTGTGTGTGTGTTTCCATATAAACATAGACTCACACATGTATTAAACTCATATCACTGAAACAGAGAAAGAAAACCCATTCTGGTTATATTTGTTTATATAATGTGATTTATTTTATTAGAAGGTGTGTGTGTGTGTGTGTGTGAGTGTCAGCTGGGGGTCGAGAGCAGCAGCGTGGGGCGAGTCACAATAACATTTCTGTAATAGCGTCAGCACTAAGCAGAAAATAGGCTTAGCATTCAGCTACAGAGCCAACAATGAGAACAAGCAGCAGCTCAGTCTGATTACAGTCTCTCTCTCTCTCTCTCTCTCTCTCTCTCTCACACACACACACACACACACTCACTCACACACACACCACTAAGATGATTTCACGCTGCAGATCTGCTCTCAGACAACACACACTTTAATTAGAGAGATGAGACACACACACACACACACACACACAAACACTTATTTAATGAAGGTGAATTAAATGAAACTTTTGCTCATGTTTGTGTGGGTTTGAATATTACAAAGCTCAAAGAACACTGTCACTCCACAGAACACAGTTCCACTGCTCTATAGCTCGAAGCTGGGAGACATTTCACGTATCCAGTTGATCCCTGGTATTGGGCATAGTGACCTCTGGCTCATCTGTGGCTGCTTCAGCGCATCCCAGCATACTGGTCAATGTTTTGACTCTGCAGAGATAGTCCACTCACTAGAAGAACGTCTTTGACTTTGTGCATCTCAGTGAGCTGTTTTGGGCTCAGGGCCTAAAACGACAAAAAGAAATGCAAATCTATACCGTTTACATAGTATGCAAATATTCCTGCTCTGTGATTGGGTGAGGGGTGTTAGGGTTAAGTGGTGTTTGGTGTAGTGTAGTGAATAACATCACTGTCCTAAATGAGGAAAACATGACTTTGGTTTCCTACTTGGGGAAACATGCCATGATTTGCCATTCAGAGTCCCTGGGCAAGACTCCTAACACCACATTCCCCTACATGTAACTGGTTATATAACGGTCGCTGTGGATAAATGCCAGATGCACAAAATGTCATATGTGACCATGTAAATATATGTTAAGGCCAAAACTATCCTTGATTGTTTTTGGCCTGCGGTCCAGGGGCACCCTGCTCTAACTCTGTCCAATTAAAGAGTATTCAAGAGGCCACTAGAGGTCATACTGTGGTACTGCAGCTGATGATGACTTGTAATTACTGTTCTGCTTTTACTTTGTGGTGTTGCATCCTGTCTCCTCAGGCTAGGACGCTGTGTGCAGGGAAAGGTAAACAGGGGTGTGTTTTTCTGGTGTGTGTGGGTGTGTGTGTGTCTCGTTGTGGATGAACTCGGATGTGTTTTGGGCTTGTTGAGTGCGTTTGGCAGAATCCCCGCTCTCTCGGATGTAGTGTGTCAGTGTTGTGATGGAACTGTGACAGAATGAAAAATGGAGCCAAGTGGGTTAAAAGCTTTATGTTTCCTTCTTCCAATCTGGCTTGGTTCAGGGGAGAACAGCATAGCAGCCGTGGCCTAATGGTTAGTAAAGGGCTTGGGAATGAAAGGTTGCCAGTTCAATCCCCTCAACCAGCAAGAAAATGAGGTTCAGGGGAGTGATGAAACAGTGCTGTATCCTCCCTCAACATCTACGGCTGGCATGCCTTTGGGCAAGGCTCTGGGGGTGGCTTCTTGTGTGTGTGTATTTTCACTTCTCCAGGTGGGTTAAATTTGGAGGCACAATTATTTGTACAGCTGTGCAATGACAACAATAGCATTTGTATATTTTTAATAGTACAGTAGAATAAAATAGAATACAGTCTGTAATCTTGGAGTACCATGTTCTCTGAGCTGAAGAGCGGGATTAGTTTTTAGTGATCACCTTAATGCTTCAGCAGGTCTGAAGAAAAAGGAACCTCCAGCCCCAATTTGCGTCACACTAATTTGCCTTCTACTGTTACAGTTCTCTCTCTCTCTCTCTCTCTCTCTCTCTCTCTCTCTCTCTCTCTCTCTTTCTCTCTCTCTCTCTCTGGCTGTCTCTTTGCTGTCTGTGGCCTAGAGGGATGGAGTAGAAGAAAAGAGACATGTGTGAGATAAAGGGGAGGACTAAATAAAAGTGCAGTAACACAAAGCAGTGTGTGTGTGTGTGTGTGTGTGTGTGTGTGTGTGTGTCGCTGCCTCAGGATGTCCATTCAGTGACACACACGGACACAGTGGCGCCACGATGCTGTGTGTGTGTGTATGTGTGTGTGTGTGTGTGTGTGTTTACATTTTGCTGACTCAGTTATGTATGCGTAGGTATATGTGTGTTTGTATGTTTCCTACAGGCCCGGAGTGTTGCAGACATTACATTCCTCTGTCTCTCCCATCACTTGAGCTCTTTGTTAGCTGATGTAACATAAATTGTGTTTAGTGTTCTCCTCCAAGCATGCTGAATTATCTGAAAACCCAGTAGAAAGTTAATGGGTAGCTCTACCAGCCAATGACCATGCCACTCTAAACCCATGGACTTTTACTGAGGTGTCTATGCTGGCAGGCAGCAAACCAATAAAATATCTTCACAGAACTTCAAGTGTTAAACTGCATTCAGTAACCATTTGGAACTGGTTTTCTGAACTTAGTACTGGGTTTACACATAAATAAACAGAAAACCTAGCTAAAGAGCCCCTGCACACATTACCCATCCAAATGTACTCTCTGTTATACACCACGAAAAACACATTACTGTCTGCTTTTGAATGCATACTATTGAAATGGTTACATATCCACTCAGGCATGTAAATGTGTGTGTGCATGTATGTGTGTCTGGTGAAATACTCATACCTGGCAGGGGTGTGTGTGTGTGTGTCTGTGTGTGTGTGTAAGTATAATCCCCATTCAGACACATGAGCAGGTTGACAGGTGGAGGAGTTCATTCTGCGGTTGAAGGTCAAAATGGCTCTTCACTCTGACAACACAGAGGGAGTTCCCTATCTCTAAATTACACTTTCCAGCTCATCATCACTGAATTATTCCATAATGATTTGATGGTTTGATACTGATTTGTTGATCGTATAATGATCATTTTTATTATTATGATTAAAATGTTATATTATCTAAAGATTTTATGATTCTACGATGGTTCAGTGATTCTATAATGAATTTTAATTATTCTATTGCTTTAATATGATTCAATTATTAGACTCTAGTAGGATTCAAATCCTCAAATGGTACAAAGATTTTAGAATTAATCTCGATTCATTATACATTGACTCAAAATTGCCAAAGTACTAGGGCATCAAATGCAGTTCTGCATTGATTCAGCTGTTCTAAAAACATGCAGTGATTCTAGAATGACTCAGTGACTCTACAATGACATGGTAAATCTACAGTGACTCAGTAATCCTAAAATGATTCACAGATTTGACAATGATTCACTGACTCTACATTGACTCAATGATTCTACAATGATTCAATGACTCAGTGATTCTAGAATGATTCAATGACTCAGTGATTCTACAATGACCCACTTTACAATGATTCAGGGATCCTGGGAGGATTCTAGTGATAATAAAGTGGTAAGTGTTGGTTCAACAGGTGATTTTTATTATGAACATCTGAGACTGTGGTGTTTGAAATGTGTCAAGAACATCTAACTAGGTTGCAATTAGCCAGGAATGTTAGGGATGGTAGGCACGGTGTTGCAGCAGGTAGTGTCGCAGTCACATAGCTCCAGGGACCTGGAGGTTGTGGGTTCAGGTCCTGCCCCTGGTGACTGTCTGTGAGGAGTGTGGTGTCTTCCCCCTGTGTCTGCGTGGGTTTCCTCCGGGTGCTCTGGTTTCCCCCCAGTGTCCAAAAACACACATTGGTAGGTGTGTTTGGTGACTCAAAAGTGTTCGTAGGTGTGAGTGTGTCTCCCTGTGAAGGACTGGTGTTCTTGCCCTGTGCCCTGTGATTCCGGGTAGGCTCCGGACCCACTGCGACCCTGAACTGGATAAGCAGTTACAGACAAGAATGAATGAATGATGAATGTTAGGGATGTTGCAATGGTCTAAGCTTTAGCTTGATTATCACAAAACCACCAGTTTGATCCCTGGTGATGCCACTGCCACCTGAGGCTGGGAATCGAAAAGAGCACAACTGACCTCTTTCTGTTGGTTGATGTGATATATCTGGATAACTTGCTTCCCTACGTTTGTTGAGTTTTCCAGTGTTTGTTTTTCTTTTGTGGCATTTTGAAAAGGAAAAAATTCCTGATTTATATGTGTTAGACAAAACCTGATTACCTTTACTCTCCCGGGTTGGCGGTGACCCTGATTGCTAATAAATGAATAACAAAGAAGTGTTATTCCCTTACGCTTTGCTTTCCTCTGCGTGTGAATGAACCATGTACAAGATTGCTTGATCTCATTGACAGTGTTGGTTGCTCTCCAGTCAACAGCCAATCAGCACAACTCAGCTAGTCTTGACACAGGGAAAGAGCCTCAGGAGAAAAGCGTCTGTTGGGTTAGTTCACCTGTGAGGTTACAGAATGTGTGTTTGAAATTACAACATTTGATTGGCAGCAGGAAGGAAAACCAGTGCTAATGCCAAGGTCAGAGAGCGAGAGAGAGAGAGAGAGAGAGAGAGAGAGAGAGAGAGAATGGGGTACATATAACTACACTTCATTATCAAATACTGTTACCAAGTGCTGGCACGTTTGAGCACTTAAGCTCAAAGAGAGAGAGAGAGAGAGAGAGAGAGAGAGAGAGAGAGAGGACATGATGCCAACATTTGACAAGGCAAACACCTACTTAAGCATCGAGCAAATGCTCTGTGACTAGTTCTAATATGGTTCTAGCCTCTTGCATCTATCATATTGTACTGTAGAACAACTCAGAAGAACGGGCTGTTGACAGAGTTCCCAAGTACTGTGCTAGCTATAATACTGTGCTAGCTATAATGCCATATATTTCACTATAGTTAATCCATGGCAAATCCATGGCATTTTTAGCCAGAAATTCTTAGCTTGGGACTGTTGAAAATGTGACCTATCTGCTTTTATACCTACTACCTGACATGGGTCATTAGGCAAACTCTAGCATTAGCAAAGTGCAAATGCTCTGTGACTAGCTCTGTGCTGATTGCTAACTCCTTCCTATTCAGTGGAGGATTTGTAGTGCACCTTGAAGGGGCTGAAACTGACAAAATGGCTCCCTACTCATTATATAGTGCATATTATACATAGTGAACATTATTCAGGAGGGTAGTTAGGGATTTTAGTTTTTAAACAAACAACACAATGTATTACAGATTATCCACTATTAGCTAGAGTTCCTAGGCTGTATATTATTTTTGTAGTGCTTTGTAGGATTATTTAGTGCACTGTATACATTTTTAGACACTATTACAAAATGGCGGAACCCTAAATTATAGTCCTTGTTTAGGTCAGGCAAAGCTCATGTACCCACTCTCATCTGAATGAATTAAAAAAGAAATTCCCATGTTTTGTGTAGCAAATTAAGGTGTAAAAGATGTAAAAGCACACATAGGTTCAGCTAAGCATACAACGGCAGCGAGGGGCGAGAGGGACCCTCCACCCCCCACGAGACGTGTCCTCTTTTTCGCCATCTCAGATCTGGCCACCCTAATATATAGTGAATAGGACACAGTTTTAGACACAGCCAGAGTTATGCAGTACATATTGCATGCAGTACAATTAGCAAAAAGCGAATGATTTGCTGCTAACCCTATATTGGTTTATAATTCATTCAGTTGTGCTTGAGAACCTCAAGCACCTTGGGAAGTGCTGAAACAGCATCACAGCTATTTTGACGTCGCTGTTGTGTCCTCTACTATCAATCCACACTGATGAGACACAGCTTGAGATGGTGCCTTAGTTTTGACCTTTGACATTCTGACTTTGAGACTGGACTATCATTGTGTTAATTTATTCATTCATTGTCTGTAACCGCTTATCCAGTTCAGAGTCGCGGTGGGTCCAGAGCCTACCTGGAATTATTGGGCGCAAGGTGGGAATACACACTGGAGGGGGCACCAGTCCTTCACAGGGCAAAATAATTGTGTTGAAAATGTATAATTCACTAAATCTTTTAATATTCCTTACAGACATGCATTTCAAATTTGTCCCAAATCAGGTTCTCTCCCTATCAGTGGTAGATCGTGAGTTTGGTTTCCATTGATGCCTCAGCCATCTCAGCCCAAGAGTCCAAAGGAGCGTAATCATCTCTCAAACTCTCTCGCATTCTGAATTGAAAGAATGGCTCTCCTGCTCTCCCTCCATTACACAACATGATGATAGACAATCAGATGTCTGTTAGCTAACATATCAGAAACGATTAGTTACTTGTCTCCTTCTAGAATGTTGTGGCCACTATATGGGTGTAAACTACATTGTTGATTTCCAGTTAGCTTGGTAGCATGGTAGTGGAATTAGCTTTAATAAACGGGTGAAAGTAGATCCCAAAAAATATATCTTAAACAACAACTGTGTCCCAAATCTGCCCTCTATGAGCGCCTGAAACCACCTGGCTGCACTGGAAATACCCCAGTGCGTCACTCCCTGTGTACGTGTCAGGAAAAACGGCCTTATCCTCACAGAGTTGGCCAAAGAGTGGCACAGCACCCCCATGGCAGCCGGGACAGGACGCCTGCCCGCCGCTGTTGTGTCTGATGCCTCTGCGACAACATTCAAATCTTCGACAGGAACCTGTAACCATCGTGTTTGTCTCTGCTCTGTCTCGCCGTATCGCTGCATCTTTAACGATATAATCCGGATTACCAAGATACGAATCCTGCTTCTGTTCACTAATCCCCTTCGGAATGTGACTGTGTGTTTTGGCCAAACGAACGTTCCTCACATTAAGATACCGATCAAAAGCACCATTACATTAACACAGCGTAGTGTGACTTATCGACATAGGAGTGAGGCCACAGGGTTCAAACAGTTCTCATGGGCCTTGGTGTGTAGCTTAGTGTTTTTGTAATGTTGCATTGTAGACTGCTATGTATTGTTCGTTTAATGTCTACGTTGTATAATATAATCTGTCTGAATCTGGCTTTCTATAATCTTACACACACTTTGATCTAAAGCAGTGTGCAGAAGTGTTTGAAAATTGTGTGTTGGCGCTGATATGTGGATCTTAAATCCGTTCTGTTGAAAACAGGGCCCTGGTGGCTCCTCACGAATTTGCTTGACAGAACAGCAAGTGTTGCGATTGGAGTTGGGGTGAGGGCAAAACTGATGGCTCAAAAAATCTGATGCCTCGTCTTCATCCCTTACAAAATGTAGCGTATCTTGTGCTTTTGTGATATAATGAACACAAAGAAATTTACACTTTTGCTCTTATTAGTAGCTCAGTGATATCTATGACAATAAAGCATGGTCTGGTTTACAGAAATACTTTTTGTTTTCAAGAGGTAGAGTGATATTTACTTCTACTGCATTTAATCTACTCTTCATACATATGCTATATATATATTTACATACCTTTCTGAAGTGTTTCGGAAGGCTCTCCAGTAGGGGTGTGCGATATGGCCATAAAATAATATCACAATATTTGAGGGTATTTTGATATAACAATATTCTTGGTGATATGACAAATAATGAAAAATATTTAATCTCTTTCAAGAACACAATACTGCAACAAATTAAATGCTTAAAATATATTTTAGTATAAATGTGATAGTCTCAAAAATTCGGTAGAAACATACCAATATTTGTTTATTTTGTAAACAACAGTAAGTTACCAAGATTCAGGTTTTGTATAAAATAACGTAACAAATAAATCTACCACAAAACTAAAGTGCAGAAGATTTGGTGCATGTATATAAACAGAAAACATAAACAATTAGATGAAAAATAACTCTTAAAACTAAAATAAAATAAACAAACACAAAGTAGATGCTTGGGTAGAGTCAGTGTCATCTGTCTGCTTGGGTTAGAGCTAACACTAACCGATTTTGACTTTCCTCAAAGTAGTTTCCTGAGATTAGTTCTGTTTACCCCTTTTGTTGTTACATGCTTCTTGCATATGTTACATATTTCCGTGTGTTTTTGTTCATCTTATATTTTGTAACCAGACCACCTCCACACAACTGAAGTTGCTCTCCTTTTGGGATCAAATTCTTCCACCACAGAGCTTCTTAACACCGTACTGCTGCTGTGCCTAAATGACTCACTTATGAACATAACCATATTGTACGTAACTGCACAATGTCATTAAAAAAAATCAGAATATATCTAACATCTCAATGTATTATTATAATTTTTAATAATTTACAAATATATAACAATATAATTGTGAATGATACAATATGACACAGTCCTACGTTCTAGTCATCCTAACTTACACTACAAGAGCAATTCCATCTTCACAAGGCATTATACTGATTTTGAAATTTCTGACACACAGCTTTATGACTATATATTCCCATCACTGTTTCTCATGGCTCCCACCAGATGTTTCTGTTATGTGATTATACGCTAGACATTAATAAACCATTAGGCCAGTGATTCTCAGTCCTTGGCCTAGTGGACCTCTGCCCTTCATGTTGTAGTTTCTCTTCGCTCAATCACACCCACTTCAGCTTGGGAAGGGGTTGTTAATCAGCTCATTAGTTGCTTTAGGTGTGTTAGGAGTAGAGGAATCTCTGCTAAAATGTGCAGGACAATAGCCCACCCAAATCAGGACTGAGCATGCTGATGAGGTGTATTCCTCACTTTCCCTACTGGGGGTTTTAGAGTGTAATATACCACCTCAAGAAAATTCCTGTAGAGCCTAAATATCACACTGGAATAGCGTTGGTACGTTCTGCAATTGTGTCATGGTTTCCCATAAACCTCTTTAGCTAAAGAGGGTTTTATTTGTTTATTGACAACGATGGATATGATTAAGACGAAGGACATATGTTATTATTTTCAGAAAATGTGGAGGCCCAGCGTATAGCCTGTGTATGTTGGGTAATATGTGCATATGTGTGTTTGTGTGAGTGTGTAAGGACACTCAGCAGGCCTGAACTGTTGAATCTTGTTGCATGGCACTGTGTGTTTTGAGGTGTGTAATATTATATTTCGTTCTGTCATTGTGTGTGTGTGTGTGTGTTTCTGGTGGAGCTCGTTGGGCTGCATTCTCAGTCATGCAGAGCAGACACATATAAAACCCACCAATCACAGAGTGGACCACGGGCTCCGGGTTGAAGTGTGTGTCAAGGATAGATTACCCACAGTGCTCCTGTGTCCTTATGCGGGTCTCCATGGCAACCGGTGCAATGCATAACCTAAGCAGTCTGTCCTTTAAGCTGTTGCTTATGCAGTGTTTTTCATGTGCTGGTGCTGTGGGATTAATGTAGTTTAGTTGATTTTTTGTTGTTGTTTTTTTTGTTTCCTCAGTTACGCAGGCAGTGTGGAAATTTTATTTTTTTAAAAATAATCATATCCAACTCAGTCAAGACACTTTTGGTGCCTTAAGTTTAGATTTACACTGGAGCTACAGAGCTAATGTACGTAACCCAATTAGCACCTTGCTAACTGCTTATCTAAATCATTAAACACTCGCCACAAACCATGATGTTGTTTAATAATCTCAAAAAGGAAATATTTTGACTAATTTTCTCATATAGAGAAATTCTTTTGGTTCGTTTGTCATTATATTATAACACAGTCAGCAACAGCTAATAGAGTAGCATTAATGCCTGGTTCCTTCTTTTTATTTTTTTTATAATTCTTTACATAGGCATTTTTGTGTGTCAACTCTCTGATAAATCCCCACCCCTTCCTTTCTCTTATTTATACTCAATAAGTGGTTTCTTCTGACACTACAGTATCTTATATTTATTACTGCTTCAAGGCAACTGCTAGAAACCACATAAGTCTATCACTTCTTGTAGTTGCAATTGACATGGAATTTAAACAATGATGGGACATAAGATTGTATTCAGCCTGAGGGGAAGATTTTTTAACACATTAAAATGAATAGATCTGCGAAAAATCAAATGTAAAACATTTTCCACTTACCCCAGATGTAGTGGATCTGTCAGGGCTTGTTTGGGTACTTTAGTTCAAAACCGGAGCTTAGATGCAATTGTCACCAAAATCTTTTTCCTAAATTCACCTAAAATGCACTCAGAATACATCTGGGCCTTCATTAAAATCAGAGCTTCGTGGAAGAGGCTTAGCTTTGTTACTGTGAGCTTTAAAAGTTAACAAAGCTTCACTGTGTATCTGAGCGCTGCAGTCGGCCATTTTAAAGAACACGTGTTAAGCTGAAAACTTTTTCCTGTGCACGCATTCTAAAAAGTTTACAAATATCAGTTGTTTCTTCTAGTAAACATCCTTTAATCACATTTTTTTTTCTACTGAGGTTAAACATTTGAAAATACAAAGAGAGTCCAGCCAAATGTGAGTATGACTGTACGAAAAGGGGGCAGGTTCTGTGGAGGAGTTCTTGTCTAAAATGGCTTACCGCAGTGAGCGGCTGCACTAGTGAAGGTAAGTTCAAACATATAGTTAATGCTGCATTGTAAACCACATCAACAAATCTGTTCGTCCTGAACGAAGAGCTGGATGACATCTGTGTGGTTGTGAGAACTTTTGGGTTTGTTAGAAACATTAGCCTTGTAGCTCCAGATACAGGGTGAACAGACAGTTTTTTGTCCTATTATGCAATAGCTAAAACTAATTTCCGAAGGATCAACACGTAAAAGGTACAAACCTATTAATACAAAGATGACTGCACAAACATTTATCTTGCCAATAATGTTCGCTGATTTTGCAAAAGCTACGTTGACATTAGCATTAACTCATTCTTCTGACATAGCTAAACAAACTAGTTTTTTCAACAGCCAGCTTCAAAAGGAATATTTATCCTTGAGAAGATATTTCAGACGGCAGCAAAATAGTGTGCCAAATGTGTAGAGAAAAACAAACAAACAGAATAAAATTCCTCAAACCCGACCCTCAGGGTTCTACTCATGAAGAGGAACCCAGCACTTCCAGAAATCTGTGAGTTTGAAAAGAGCTGATTTATTTGACGGTGTCCAGATCCTGTCAGGGGTCTGGTCCTCAAATAAAGAAATGATACCTGGAAATTGAATGTGTCTTGGATGACGCACTACATCTGGGACATCTGTTGCTGGTTTGGAAATCAGTGTTGTTTATATCAGTTTTCTGTCAAAATGCTGAAATATTTTATGAGCTATGAATATCTGGTGATTTTTATTTCGTAGGTGTGTGGAAGGTCACTCTTACAGTTTTTTTAAATCAGGCCAAAATAAGCAGGGTAATGTTATCGTTGGTATTTACGGTGTGATTGTTCATGACGGTGACCATCAGAATGGACCTGTTTCTGAAGTCTAGTGCAGTCCAGGTTCAGTGAGGCCCAGTGTGTTATGGAGCTCAGTGAGCTGCTGTGTTTTGTTGATTATAGTACAGCAGTGTGCTGAAGGTAAAATGGGGAATAGGACTACATTCCCAGCATGCTTTGCTCTTCTAATCCACACACTGACAGTGCCTGTCACTGAGGGTGTAATTACTGAGAGTGGACAGGAAACACTCTGCCTTTCCCTCTTACTTACTGACACAAACAACACACACATACACACACACACACACACACACAGACTTCCTTTAGGGCCTACTGTGACTGACAGAGAGTGTGTGTGTGTGAGAGAGAGAGAGAGAGAGCAGGAGTGCAAAGGGAAGAGAATGAAAGTGAGAGAGTACTGATAGAGAGTAATTACAGAGATACAGAGTACTGAGAGATGGAGAAAGAAATGATAAAAGAAAGATTAACAGAGAAAAGAGAAAATGTAACATGGAGGAAAAAGAGAGAACAAGAGAAAGAGAATAATGAAAAAGGAAGAGTACCAAGAGAAGAAAGAAAAGAAAAAGAACGGAAAAAATAAATACAGAAGAGAGAAAGTTCTAGAGAGAGAGGGAGAGTGAGAGAAAGTGAGTTAGTACTGGGAGAAAGAGAAGGTGAAAAGAGTGAAAGAGAAAGATGGAGGGCAAAGAACAAATAACTAAGACAACAGAAAGAGAAAAAGCATGAGAGAGAAGGGGGAGACTACAGTGATTCTCAGTGTTGTTTTTCCGAGCTGTCAGTCTTTCAGGTGAAGGGGTAAAGGGTACTTTTTCAGGTGATGACAAACACAGCAGGAATGACAACATTCATTAAGAGCTGTTCATACTGTTACTTCCACACCACTGACAGTGTGACAGGAGTGTATTCTGTTAGGGGCAAAGATGGTATATGATTCCACACAGTACAGTGGTCCCAAACAGTGTGTGGACACTTTTAACCTTTTTTTTTTTTTAATTTACCTTTATTCAGATTTCAGCCTGTTCATTGTTGATTTTGAATAGTGAATCAAAACTTGATTAACTTTACAGCTCATCATTTCAGTTAAACAGAATTTTTAGAGTGAAGCACTACTGTATCAGTACTCCTTGGCGCCATAAATGTGCGTACTTGTGTGTTTATGTGTGCATAGAGAATGTCTATAGGTGCAAGCTCTCTCTCTCTCTCTCTTTCTGTGTGTGCGTGTGTGTGTTTATATTCTCAGGTTAAGGCTTGTTTGGCTGGAGGCTCTCTAATGAAGCATGATGTCTTTAAACTTGATGTAGTTATTAAAGAATGCCAAACAGACTAATCATTTGCACACACACATGCACACACAAACACACACACACACATGCACACACATGCACACACAAACACACAAAAACACCCACATGCACACATAAACACACACACATGCACACACGCACACAGAGTTGCACACTGAAACAAACAGATGCATTCATGTATTTATCATTATTATTATTATTATTATACATTTTGGGACATTTGTAATGTTATAAAACCATGGATCTAAAATAGAATTCTCCTGAACCTTTACTAAACTTTACTAAAGGTTTTGCAGCACATTTCAAAAAAGAATTGTGACAGATGCAATATACAGAGTGTAAAATATTCTAGTTAAACTGTTTTCAAACCTTCCACTATGAGCAGGTGAGTACAATAAATAAATAAATAAATACAATAATAAATGTATGTTATTGTATGTATTATTAGGGGCCCATATACTGGATAACTATATTTTCTTCACATTTTAAAATTAAACGAATTAAAGCCTTTGATGAAGCATGATAAAGAAGCGTAGCCCCACCCATTAAAACTGATGTTATAAAGGGTACAGTAACAAGTATCAGCTTGTTCATGTGTTCCCTGACAAATTAATTAGGACTGCTTTTAGTGTTTAAAATGCATACAAATGCTTTAAGCAAACCTTGGTGGAATGATAAGGGCCCTTTGTATGTTTTAATGTTCGTTTTCCACTTTCAGCTTTGCCATAATAAATGCCTTTAATCTGAAGAAGACTGGTGTGGAAATGAATGTTTTAAGCGTTTAAACTAAAAAGGTTTATAGTAGAATTTTAATGAATCTCAGGAGAGGCTTCTGAACTTTGAAATGAACCATATTTAGGTTCAGGTTTTTAACATTTTACTATGTTATTAACATTTATTACATGCAAAAAATTCAAATTTAGGACAATTTATATTTATTTAGACGTATGTGTGTGGAAATGTGCTGGAATTCAGTGTGTGGTTGATTGTAAGTTGATGAAGTGACCGCTCGCTGCGAGTTTTCCTGTGAATTCTTCTGCCCTCTTCAGTTTAGCTGCGCTATTGCACCTCAATTCCTGTTCTGTCGTTTGAAGACAATACTGTAGCGCCACCGTGTGGACCTTTAATTGTTACCGTCTTAAACGTTCTAGCGAGTGCTCAGAAATTCGCAGTGGAGGGTTTAACTGTGTACGTTTATACACGAAGTAACTTGAACAATATGAACATTTAAATAATAATAAATATACACATATAAAAACGGATATCACTGATTCCTGATAATTTGGTTTTAATTTTGAAAATAAAGTGGTTTTTTTTCATAAAATAAGCGTTTTTCCAGTTATTACTTTTCTTCTCTCCTCCACAGATATCTGCTGCCTAGCTATAACTTTCTAACATACAGAAAGTCAAAGTTGAGTGTAATGACTATAAAATTGTGGGGAATTACAGTGAATGTAAGGCTTTAGTCATTGGAGTTGCATAAACTACAAGGGATATTGTATACTATGCGCTATGTAGGTAGGTAGTTGGTGCACTATGTGCATCCCAAATGTCATAAGCCAAATGAACATGGCTTAATAGTGAACTCAGAAAGAGGGAAGGCAAACCTCATCCCTTAGATCGAACGATATGTAAGAAATATAGAGGAAATTACATAAATACAATTAAACATTACGAGTCATATTGATGTTTATTGTGATCAACAATTATATTCTAGCCCCTGCTGAGGAGGGTTTTGTCACCAGCGTCAGGTGACAAAAACTACCCTTTCACATGATATGCGTGAGTTGTTCACAATAGCCATGTTGTTTCCCCTCTGTTGCTAGCTACTTTAGATGTCTTCTTAAAAAGTATACCTTTATGTCATAATCTCATCTAATATTTTTATACAGAAGACACGGTGTTGACATGTCATGATTGTGATAGTAGCGCAGAAACATGCAGAGTATCGCTGAAGAATGGGGTGCTCAGTGACCTTGTAGTTGCCAGATTTTATTCCTTTCTATAAATATCTGACGGTGGTGACGAATATGTGGGACACATTTGAGCAACAACCAAAATAATAGTAAATCTTGTTCAAAACTAGGGTGACCAGACGTCCTCTTTTACCCGGACATATCCTCCTTTTTAGACTTAAAAAAATGTCCGGCCGAAATTTCATAGAGGTCCTCCCCTACTCCGATTGGTTCGCTTGAGTGAGAAGGGGGCGTGGTAAAGTTGCCTAAGATCTTCTGATTGGACGGTCTGACTGTAGAGCTACCGTTATTGGTCTATAACCTTCTCTGTAAACATTTAATTGGTCAGTCTGCACGTCAGTAGTCCTTGTTTACGTCAGGCAAAGCTCATGTACCTACCCTCATCTCGAGCAGCTATGCCGGAACGTAAATGTAAGTTCTCGCGAGAGCTCACCCCCGAGATGTGTCTTGTTTTTCACCATCCCAGATTTGGTCACCCTGTCAAAACTTACCGTTTGTAGTTTTTAAACACATATTATTATGTACTCTTTCATGTGGTAAAGATATTATTAAATTCAATTATTACTTTTAACAATGAATAGTTGAAATAATTATCTCCTGTCCGAGAACAACTGATTTTGTAGGCAATATGCCAGCAATATAAAAAATTATTTGGCATACATTAATTTTTTCATGTTCACAAGTGGAATGTCTCGCTTATTTGCTTTTATCATTTAACACTTGTTGTACTGTTAAATTTATTTTCTGCCGTAAATTTCATTGCCGTGACAGAACTATGTGGCCATAAGCAACCATAGCAACTGTCTTTCAACCTTCTAGCAACTGCTTGGAACATGATATGTGGCAGTAACGTTCACCTAGCGTCTTCCTGGTGGCATACGCCTGGGGTACCATAGCAACAACTACGCTAGCAAAAATCTAACAACTATTTAGCAAACTTGGTAATATGGGAATAATATAGCAATCATACAGCAATGTGTTCTCCCCGTGTCCGCGTGGGTTTCCTCCGGGTGCTCCGGTTTCCTCCCACAGTCCAAAAACACACGTTGCAGGTGGATTGGCGACTTGAAAGTGTCCGTAGGTATGAGTGTGTGAGTGAATGTGTGTGTGTCTGTGTTGCCCTGTGAAGGACTGGCGTCCCCTCCAGGGTGTATTCCCGCCTTGCGCCCAATGATTCCAGGTAGGCTCTGGACCCCCCGCGACCCTAAATTGGATAAGCGGTACAGATAATGGATGGATGGATGGATACAGCAATGTCATTGTAATGTTGTTATTGTAGTTTTTATTATTATTATCTACTTAAATAATTATATTATTACCAAGTATAGTATTAGATTGATCGGTTCATTGATAATACTAGGTTGCAGTCATAAAAGTCTCTCTGAATAAATGACTCTGCTCTGCAAATTAAAACAACGTACGGGTACTGGTTGAATTCGCGCGCGTGTGTGTGTGTGTTGTTTTTTTTTTTTTCCTTGTCCTGCGGTGCGGCTTGCCCAGTGACGTCACCGCTTAGGGCGGAGGAGAGATTACAGAGAGGTGTCTCTATTTTCGTACCTTAAAGCGCATTAAAAAGCGCAGAGCGGCCGCACGGTGGCGCTGTGACAGAGACACAGCGAGGGAGGGAGACTGCGGGGTAACAGATCACTCAAGGGGGCAGATAGAGGGGGCAAATAAGACACAGCATTCACCCTGCGACTCTGCACTCTCTCTGAGGGAAAAGGAAAGAGAAGAGAGGAGAAGGAAAAAGGAGGAATAAACACAATGCTGACGCTCCTCACTGCGATGTACCTGGTGGTCCGCGCTGCTTCGGCACAGGTAAACACCAGCCTGAAGTTTATTCCTATTTTCCATTCAACCTTACACCGTGCACCAGCGCTTCTTGTGTTTTTAATAGACCGACCAACACGAATCATCCGTTCCACCTTAAATGTTGAGGCAATTCCATTCTGGCGCTGTGTGTGTGTGTGGTATGCGTGTTTAAATTAGCCTCGTTGTTGAAGAAGGCGTGGATGACCACTTTCAAAGCATTTTAGGGACAATAAAAATCTGGTGAAACAGAAGCCATGTGTAGTTCTACCTTAAATGATAAAGGAGTTCAGTTCTGTCGCCTTATTTTTTTTTAAAAACGAGCCTCGATGTTTAATTAGATATGGATGGCCACATTCCTTTGAAAAGAATTTAATGTGGAAGCTGGCAAATACGAAGCCACCTCCAGTCTTATTTGATAAAAAATCAATGAACATGATCCAGTCCAAAGCATTTAAGGTGGAAACCTGGACAATACAGGTTTTGCTCCAATGTAACACCACACACCTACACATTCTTCTTCATAAACTACACCGCAGTGAACTGGGGCTCAGTGAACTGGGGCTCACTGTTCTGCCCCGGTTAGTAGTATTGTATTTTATCTTCTTGTATGATGGAAGATATAAATCCAACAGTTTCAGAGACATCTCCTCTTCAGCTCAGCACCATGGACAGCAGCATTGTTTTTACTGGGCTTCAAACTCTGCACCAACCTACACCCCCCTCCCTCTTTCCTCTCTCCTTTCTATCAGTGACTCGGGGTTATGTAATGCCAAACCTGGCAACAAACTGATCTCCTCTTGAACTTGGAGCAGAAGACTTCAGTTTCACTCCCAGTTCAGGAGAATGTTCACCTGCAAGAGGTGCTTTAAAAATGGTGCATTGCTTATTATTAATGTTGAGCTCATGTGATATATTTTATATCAACACAGTTCCTGTCAAAAAACAGAAGTGTTCAATGATATACAGAGTGCACACACCCAGTCATTCACACCTGTGGACAGTTTCACACACTCACCCAGTCACTCACACACTCACACCTGTGGACGGTTTCACACACTCATCCGGTCACTCACACACTCACAGCTGTGGACAGTTTCACACACTCACCCAGTCATTCACACACTCACACCTGTGGACAGTTTCACACAGTCATTCACTCATTCACTCAGTCAATATTTGGTCAGACCCAATTTACCTGTGATTATGTTCTTTTGTTAGTCAGGGTTCAAAGAACTTTACCCAGCTGAAGACATCCAATCACAGGTCTCTTAAGTGTTTGCATATTTAAATACATTCGAACACATTTTTACACGTGTTATGAACATGAATATAACACCTCATTTAAAACAGTAAAGTAATGTGTGATGGGTAGTACATATAGTTGTTTGTAAGGCCTTATATTTCACCCAATGCTCGCTATGAGATGTTAGGCTCATGTACTGCTGCTCCAAATTGTAATTTTTTTAACAGCGTTTTTCTATGGAGATTATTTAAAACAGACGTGTTCAATGATATACAGAGTGCACACACCCAGTCATTCACACATTCACACCTGTGGACAGTTTCACCCAGTCATTCACACACTCACACCTGTGGACAGTTTCACGCACACACCCAGTCACTCACACACACACACCTGTGGACAGATTCACACACTCACACCTGCAGACAGTTTCACACACTCACTCAGTCACTCACACCTGTGGACAGTTTCACACACTCATCCAGTCACTCACACACTCACACCTGTGGACAATTTCACACACTCACCCAGTCACTCACACATTCACACCTGTGGACGGTTTCACACACTCATCCAGTCACTCACACACTCACACCTGTGGACAATTTCACACACTCACCCAGTCACTCACACACTCACCCAGTCATTCACACACTCACCTAGTCACTCACACCTGTGGACAGTTTCACACACTCACCCATTCACTCACTCACTCACTCACAATATTTGGTAAGACCCCCTTTACCTGTGATTATGTTCTTTTGCCATGGTGTTGTATTATAAATGTGGTGTGATGTCCATTTAAATTTACATTAATTCTGGCCACGGCCATGTGATGATGCCGGGAGAGTCAAACCAATCCGCAAAGTCTTTTCCAGCACATCTCCAATATTTTCAACACAGTTAAGATTCAAACCATGTGGTTGCCAAGTATGAGAATGAATCCTCACTTTCCCAAGAAACACTCTTTCACAGTCTGAGTCCAATGAATCTCAGCATTGTCCAGGAATAAGCCCATTTCATCAAAGAAGGCAAATCCACATAGGGGTTAACTTGGTCATTCAGTTCATTCAGGTCCTCAGGACTTCATTTTACTGTCACATAATATCACTGAGCTTAGACCTGACCAAATGAAGCCCCCCAGATCATAACACTGCCCACAAGTTTGTACAGTGGCCGTTATGCATGACTGGCACATCACTTTATGTGCTTCCCTTCATGCACACACCAACTGCTCTGGAACAGGGTGAGTCTGGCGACATGAACATTTTTCTACTGTTCCAGAACCAGTGCTCCCTGACAAACCAAAGACATTTTCCTGATGTGTTTGCCCTAAACAGTGGTTTTCTCTTGACACACAGTTATTTAGTCCCAATCCTGTTGGTGCTCTTCATGTTTTGAGTGTGGACACACTCTTGCATTCACTATTACCCACAGCTGTGAACTTGACTGTCCGTTTCTTATGAATCAACTTCACCAAGCAGGCAAGAGATCATGGATCATGGTCCTTCAAGATGTTTTCATTATCCTTACAGGTTTTACAAACGCATGGACAGTTCTTAACCCATTAAATCCAGTCATTTCAGCACCCTCTTCCTTAGTTGTTTTCTTTGCTTGATGCAGGCCAATATTTTGACTGACTGCATTAGTCAGGGTTCAGAGAACTTTACCCAGCTGAAGAGATCCAATCACAGGTCTCTTAAGTGTTTGCATATTTAAATACATTTGAATACATATTTACACGTGTTATGAACATGAATATAACACCTCATTTAAAACAGTAAAGTAATGTGTGATGGGTAGTACATATAGTTGTTTGTAAGGCCTTATATTTCGCCCAATGCTCGCTATGAGATGTTAGGCTCATGTACTGCTGCTCCAAATGGTCGTTTTTTTAACAGTGTTTTTCTATGGAAATTATTTAAGTGGTTTGTGTGTGTGATACACATGTATCAGCAGTGAGTACACCTAACTGAAGTGTGTGTTTATCTAATCAAACCCTTATTTAATAAATCAGGTGGTGACTTGAGTGCAGCAAAAAGTCAGGAAGCCAACCGGTAAACATTCTTGAACAGACCTAAAATCGCCCAGCATAAACGGAGTGTCCTAGACCAAAAATAAGTTTTGGCACTGAACCATAAGTGGCCACTGACTCTATCCAATCATCTAGTAAACAGCACTTAACAAGCAGCGTGTTCCTTAAAGCAACATTTGGTAGTATTGTTATCCTAAACATATAGCTTTAAGTTAATTTTGATGCTTCACTGGCCTGTAATAGGGAGACCACAGCCTCTGTTGTTGCTACTCTGGGCTCAGCACTGCAGAAACTGTACTATGTAACATTTTGAGGAGGGTAGGAAACACCACCTCCCTCCACTTGATTTCAAAACAATGCTGTTAAAATAAAATACACCCTACAACTGTACGGGGAGCCTACGAGCAGAAAAGCCAAATGTTCCTTGAATGTAAATCAAACCAAATATGGGTTCTATAAAAAGTACTGAAAGGGGCTTATTTGTGATAAAATCAAAAATTTGTTTACTCCTCAGTCCCCACAGACCATAGGTTCCCTAATCCCTCATTAGTATTGTGCTATAAATTGAGCACTATATAGATCACCAAGTAGGGCTAACTGTCCGTTGCTTAGTAACAAAGACCTTGCTCCATTTTCAGCTCATGTTATGAATTACAAATGCATTGTGGGGTATTTTAGTGCCCTCAAACTCATACTCGAGTTCGACTTTGGTCTCAGACACTTTGAGAAAAATAGCGATGTATCCAATATTGCCTTAAAAAACTTAAATAGGGAGCCATTATGGTCAAAGCCATATACTCACCCAAATCACTCTATAACTTTGAGCCCCGCCCATTGATGCAGACTATTTCTAGAATCAAGCACAATACAAAACAGCCAATGTTCTTCCATGATGTAATCCTCCTCCACTTAAATACACAATCAAATATGCAATAAAACAAAACTATGCCTTAGTTCAGATTGTTCTATCATTTATTTTTTGTAATATGTTGTTGTTTATGTTCTATCATTATTTTTTAGCTCTGACATTCATGTGGCAGCATTCCCACAGTTAGAAGGTGACAGTGATGGGTGACCAGTCATTTGAGAGAAGGCAATTTGTAGCTGTGATTTGGTGTCAGGAACCAAGTGACACACTGACAAAACTCTGTGACAACACTCTGTTGGGATTTTATCTATTTTAAAACATATGACGCAGAGATATGAAAAGTGTAATCACAAACAACAGTGAACACACCACAAGAGAAAAACGCTGCTAGTGAGGTTAGCAAGAGCTCAGCAAATCACATATGCCTTCTGCATTATGTTCTCGTGATGTTTTTTGTTTTACCAGACTGTGTACTGAATTCTCTAGTTGAAAAATAGGCCACAGTGCCAGTTTGTTTTTCTATTCATTTACAGACACCAGGGCTTCGTAAACACATTAGAATGGTTTTGAGCACTCAAACAGACTTGAGAGTTAGTGAATGGCGAGGAAACCTGAATTTTATAAAAAATTATTTTTGATTACAATTGTGAACTACGTCTTTAACAGAGGTGTCAGAATGTGCTACAGCACTCCCATCACACACCCACTTAGGGTTTCTGATATGGAACAATAAAATGGTAGCTGAATAAAAGTCAGAAGATTTTCATCTGTCAAGACATTAATATATTGAGTAAACTGCTTGTCCCACACACCGAAGGGCACACAAGTATGTATTCACATGTTAAGTGGACAAAGGCTTTTTTTTTATAAATATTGTTGCTTGTAACATAATGAGGAAAACACCAATTTATAACATACATTATCCATGTGTAGACTAGACCAAGGAGAGGCTAGAAAATAGAAAACAAACAAACCTCATCAGTGGGAAAATTAAAAAAAATACATAGGACATAGGCATCACAGATGTTATAAATTTGGAGAACAATCACTGGCTGAAATATGAGTTGTAATCACCTGTCCTATGACTACAGATGAAAATTAACTTTTTATAACTTATTAAATTAACTATTACATTTACACTGATGTGGAAACTGAAATGTTGATTAATTTGCATTAGCCCTGATAAACAAATAACTTAATAAATAAATGAAAGGAGTTCTGAAAACACTCAACATGGCATCCGATAACAGATAAGTCCCAACTAACAAAAAGAGCCAATCAGCTTGTTGATATGTAAGCTAAGGAGCTTTAACAATTTTGGAAAAAGTCCCCCCTTGACATGAAGCTGAAGCTGAAGAATCATGTTTTTTTGTGCATAAACAGAGCCAAATTCTAGAAACTATTCTTGAGGTTTGGGGCAGATTGTATCAGTGATTTAAAATAAATTTTGAAATGGTCATTTTAATTTCAGTTTAGATATTTTGGTCTGTCTTCACTCAAAAATGCTCAGCCACTAATGCACCAAGCATGAGTAGACGTAGAATCTGATACTTTCAGTACTTTCATGTGGCCTCGTCCATGTATACGTTCTTCTGTGTATAGTTTTGTACTGGTCTGACATGAATCATAAAGACTTCTACACATCATACCAAAATAGCAGACTTTGGTGTCAAATTTCTATTCCTGCTGTAGTGGGCAGTTCTTGGCCACTTTAAGTGGCAAAAACGTACCAGACTATCCCTAGAACGTATGGCAATGCAAAGCTAGGTTTCTGATCTGGCATGACATGAAATAGCTGCCCAGAGGCATAATGGCCACCTTATTTTGGTGCTCCTAGGACTCTGGACCCTGTCCATCCAGAGATTTTGTTTAAGATTTCTTGTTCTCACAAAACAAATGTACTTAAATTTGTCTTGGTATTTCAACAGTTACTACTCAATGTGGCAGCAACAAGTGCTGCACAGCGGTCACCTGGTGACACCAATGGACAACACTAAAGAGTTAAAAAAAAATTTCAGCCAATACTTCATGTCTTCCCTCTCAATTGTATCTTTGAGGACATGGTTAAGACTCAACAGTCACTGAGATCCACATTCTGGTCTGTGTTTTGAGAACTCACTGCTTTTTAGCTCTTGCCAGCAAACGCAGCAAACAGGAAGCCTCTCAAACAAAGAAATGAAATAAGAGCCACTAGTTAATTCTGTGTTTCTCTATAAAATGGATCAGGACTTTGGTAACAGCTGAGACGTTATTTAAGAGTCATTAAGACTCAGCTATAACCAATACGCCTGAATTACAGGCTGTGGATCAAATTTCAAAAATCATCCGTTAACGGTTAATCCTTCCATATAACACAGTGAAGTGGGCGTGTCATTTTCAGAGTCTGACGCAGGCACGGTCGCTTGTGGGTAGTGTAGTTTTTATGCACAGTAGATTTGTACGAGAAACGGGCAATTTTCCTGAAGAATGACTACAGATCCCAGCGTGCCTTTGGCGTGTATTTCTCAATAGAGCGGTGACATTTCTGTACTAGAGCAGAGGTGACCCCATCTGTGCGGACCAGAGTGGGAGAGCTCAACCTCCAGACGACTAGTCTCCATCCTGAGTAACAAACATCTCCGACATGGTGAGAGACGGGTGTTTGTTGTTAACAGCAGCGTTATATGGTGTAGGGGGATGCTTGTGGATTGACTAATATGGCGCTGTTTTATCTCATGATATTTACTGTTCTGTTTTAATTAATTTCTTATTAAGGACGAATAACGAGCCTGAACTTGTCTTCTCGTGCGCCATCTTATTAAATCTTCTTGAATTTCCCGTTCTACCTTAAGAGGTTTTGTCTAAAGTTGTTTCTTTATTTAATTTGTCCGTTCCACCTTAAATGCATTTGAATTGCCTTTTTTCATATCTTCATAAGTCACTTTTAACAATATTAAAATGTACGCATTTCTATTCATATATGTTTCTACCTCAAGCGGTTCCACCTTAAAGTATATTGGATGAAATATGGCTTATATTATATGACGAGACTGAAGCTGACTTCCTACTCGCCATGGTTTTAATCGAATTGTCCGTTCAACCTTAAATGTGTAGAAGTTAACATGTCATTGCTGCAGCGTTTAAGGTGGAAACTGGAATAAGAAATCTAGATAGCTCTGCTTTATTGTTGTTAAATTTGCTCAGTTAATTATTATTAATATCTACGAGCCGTATCAGGGTTTTTAATCTCAATCATTAGCTGGATAACTCTGGCACAAATCAGAGGTGGTATATCCTCCATTTCCTCCTTTCTGCAGACAGTGAAAAAAACGAGGTCACGGGACTCGATGCTTTTTCTATTGAAATGGCTGAAAAACCTGGAAAATGAAGAACCCGTTTTGTTTGCTCTGTTTCGTGTAAATGTGGCAGTTCACTGTTGTTGTTTGGCGTGGCATAAGTTGCATCATCTTTCTGTTCACAGAGGTTTGAACGTGTCCCGTCCGGTTCTAGTGCATGGCAGTTTTAACACAGTACATTAATTAAACATTAATCATAGTTTTCTTATGAAGTGGGATGGAGCCAGGGCCTAAGAGTAAGAGATGAAGGTGTCTCTGGTTTAATCCCATGGCCTGGTGGGGGGGATTGGTATGGGGAGGGGTGAAAGAACAGAGATTTTTTTTCCCCCTCAGCATCCACAGCTGAAGTGCCCTTGACCCCTAACAGCTCACTAAGTTGGCAGCTCTGTTCTTGTGTGTTCACTGCTACAGATGGATTAAATGGCAAGATTTTTAATAAAAGTAAATGTAATATTATAACAGCTTCAGTGCAGGGATGCAGGGAACTCAGATTTCTAGTTCCTAACACCCCCACTGAGAACTGGGAACAATATTAGAATAAGAATCTGGCGAATGGGGCGACAATGGGGCGCATTTTCATTGCACAATGCGTAGTCGGTTGGTCGGTCTGATCTTCTTGCCCTAAGTAGGTCACCAGGTTTTTTGTGTCTGTACCCTGTTTTTTTTGCAGGCTGAGCCCATCCGTGTGCTGGTGACCGGAGCAGCCGGACAGATTGCGTACTCTCTGCTGTACAGTATCGCTAAAGGAGATGTCTTCGGCAAGGACCAGGTAAAGGGGCACTCAGAGTCTTTCACTGTCAGATAATCAGTCAGATATTGCAAGTAAAAATTAGTATTTTCATTGGATGAATACTGCATACACTACCATGCAAGAACCTGGAATTACTATTTTTAATAATACAGTCTGGTTCACGTCTCAACATATAGTGCAATTTAACTGTGTTTCAGATGTACGTATAAAAGCAATCTAATGTTCTAGTCTTTTATATACGGTCTATCCTGTATATATATCATCACAGGTTTCAAATATGTTGGACAACAAGAAGCTGTAAATAAAAGCTGTATAAATTCTTATAAGTAAAACCAATGAAGTTATGATTCCTTTGCGTGTGTTATGTAGTTTTGAGATTGCAGAGTCTCTGTGGGTTAAATTTTCCTCTCCTCATGTGCCTCAGCCAATCATCTTGGTCCTGCTGGACATCCCGCCCATGCTGCCTGTCCTGGATGGAGTCGTCATGGAGCTCCAGGACTGTGCTCTCCCACTGCTCAGAGGTGAGCGCCTGGTTCCTAATTGGTGTTGTGTTTTGTAAAGAATGGGGAAACAGTTTTAATGTCAGTGCGATTGGGGAAATCATGGGAAATGGTCCTGGGCCAGAAATTGTCATCCAATATGTTTTTATTGAGGTGTTGTATCGAAAGAGGTCTTGAATCAAGATATTGGTTTTTGCATCTTTTGTATGAAGTCCATCAGTCATATTGATGTGTTTTATTACACAATCAAGGTCATTGATTTGCCCTTCTACCTGTTTTTATTATAAAGTGCAGAGATGTTTGCCCTTTGTTCTTGGTTATTTATGACAGTGGGTCCAGCTCAGCATTTCTTGGTTGCACTACACATGGTTTATCTTCCTTCCTTGCAAGGGTTAGGGTTAGTTGCATGCACTTTGATTGATTTATTAACGCATGCCCTGCAATTTTCAGCCTTCAAATCTTGAACATATTATACTTGAACACAGCATCCATACCTGACATCCCTCAGTAAAACAGGGAATCCACACAGACACCCTTCTCTTCTTTCACTGCATTGGACAGAGAACTGTTGGGAGGTAAAGTGGGAGTGACAGTTTCAGCTCCCTGATTGGTCCCCTATGAACAGCCTAAACCAATTGGAGCAGAGACGCTGATCCCACTGTGTGGAGGATAAGTTCAAAGGATATGTGACATAGTATGAGTGGAGCCAAGAGTGAAGTCCATTCTGATAAAAAGGCTCTTTATTAATGACCGTAGAACAACATAATCAGTCAAATCAGCTGCTGTAAGCAGTCTGTGCGAATGATTCAACATGAAAGTTCAGAGGAGACGAAGAAGGCCTGACACAATGGAAGTAGTAGCTTTTATTAGTTTTGGCTGCTTGTATGAAATTTGTAGCTGACTGTGATAATAAGTTTAACTGTAGTGATGATTGTGTGAGTGTAGGAGTGACAGGGTGAATGTATTGTGTTCCTGCCTTGTGCCAGAAGTTAGGCTCCAGACTAGGCCTGTCATAAAAGCTATTTTGGTGGTTGATATATTTACTGATAAATAATTGCGATAAAATATATTTTTGTCATTTTAAGACAACTCATTTCCACTGACGATACACATGGCACTATAATAGCATAGTTGTTTTTGTGCACATTTTGACTGTATCTATTTAAAGGAGCCTGTCACATTGTTGCCAAGTGCTTATCATCCCATCACGCAATGGATATAATAATTGTATTCAGTGTAGCTGTTTATATCCAATGTTTCTTGTTTTTTTTAAATCAACCACCAGTTTTCACACCTACACTGATCCAGAGTGTCGTATTTCCACTTTTAGAGCCAAATGCTGACCACAAAGGGGTTATTACATGAGATGTTTTTGTCTTTTGAAGGAGAATGCTGTTCCTCCATACTCAGATATATTTTTGGCTACAAGTGTTCATGAATCATTCATCCAAAGTCTGCAGATACCAAGGAGGATTTGGTTGATTTGTTCCACAGTTGTTTATATGTCAGTATATGTATGTCTTTTTTGAATTTGTAAAAATAGAGGTGGTGAATTTTTATTGTTATTTTTGTAATCATTTCCTCTTCATTTTCATAAGTTCTCTTCAGTGTAAGAAGTGTACTGTGTGTTATTATAGGTTATTACCACGTTAAAGAAGAAGCCTGAGTGCATTCAACTTATTTTGTACACTTCAAAATGATATAGCTGCCGTGATGGTGCTTTGTGTTCAGATTTACAGGCTCAGCCGGTTTTGCTCAAATCTAGTTAAACACAGAGGGGCTGGTGTAGAGTTCTTTGGTGACACAGCAGTCTTAGGTCTCTCCCTGTCATTGAGAAATTGTGAGATTGAATCAAGACAATGCAGTGATCTAACCCCAGGTATCACCAGCTTATTGTCAATAATTGTGCTAATATAATACAGTGGGGTGTCAGTAGGAAGCAGTATTTTTGGCCAAAGAGCATTTAGGTAACACAATAGGCGCACAAATGTCCAGAACATCAGTAACTCATAATGAATCCGTGTGTTGCAGAGGTGATCCCCACTGATAAGGTGGAGGTGGGTTTTAAGGAACTGGATGCTGCCATCCTGGTTGGCTCCATGCCCAGGAAGGAGGGGATGGAAAGGAAGGACCTGCTGAAGGCCAATGTGGCCATCTTCAAAACACAGGGGGCTGCGCTGGAAAAATACGCCAAGAAGACAGTCAAGGTATGACTCTATGTAATATTTATATACATTTAGGAGAGATCTCCATAACTGGTCACCATGTGGTCGAGAGAAAGGATAGTCGAGAAAAAGCAAGTGCAGTGAACCAGTACACCATTCATTGTAAGATTCTACACTCTTGTCTTCTGCTGTTATAATCCACATTCCTTAGAAACAGCTGGGGGGATGATAGGAGGGCTTCTGGAGAGAAAAAAAAACATGTTGTTTTCTTGCACATTCGTACATGCAAAAAATAATACACTGCTCAAATCAACTGGCTTATAGATTAAGGTCAGTCCTCATGGGGAACGCTGAATGCCCCTGATCTGTACAATGTTCTATTGCAGTATATGGGAGCACAGTTAAGATGCTGTTATATCTTCATGCTCTTATGTGCTTTGGTGTTTGTTGATATAGTCTTTTGTTTAGCTTTATCTGAGCTTTGCCATCTTAATACAGTTTCATTAAGATGTTTCTTGGTACCACCTTATGACTAGTTATTTCTTCTTTTCTGACAACTACTAGTCTGGCCAGTTATCTTATTTATCCCCTCTTTGCGCTTCACTCAGGTCTTGGTGGTGGGTAACCCAGCCAATACCAACTGTCTGATCGCCTCCAAGTCTGCTCCGTCCATCCCCAAGGAAAACTTCTCCTGTCTGACCCGACTGGACCACAACAGGGCCCGCTCTCAGGTTTGTTTTTGTCTATTGATCAAACCGCTTTAATCAGTCGATCACTGTCTCAGCTAATGGCTTAAATGAAATGTTGATGGATTTGGTTTGAATTATAAATATGTACATTTTATAGCTTCATTAATTCTAAGGAATAGACTGAGACAAATATATAGCAATTTTCATACACAAGGATAATTCATAACAGTAAATTAAATCAGTCAGTTAATTAAAAATAAGAATTGAAACTTAAAAGCAATTTAACAATTAAAATAGTGCAATAAAGAAAAATAAAGGACTAGCGCCCCTCCAGTGTGAGTTCCTGCCTTGCGTCCGGTGATTCAGGGTAGGCTCCAGACCCACTGCAACCTTGAACAGGATAAGGGTTACAGACAATGAATGAATAAAGAAAAATATGTGATTAAAGTGATTTAAACAGTTATAAAATGATACAATAAAAGAGGAGCATGAGCTCTTTCAACTGTATTAATGGTGTGTACTGTTCTCTGCCTATAGGTGGCGATTCGTGTTGGTGTGACCTCAGAAAAGGTGAAGAACGTGATTATCTGGGGAAATCACTCGTCCACGCAGTACCCAGATGTCCATCACTCCACGGTCAGCCTGAACGGCAAAGAGGTGCCTGCCTACGACGCTGTGAAGGACGACAGCTGGCTGAAAGGAGACTTCATCACAGTGAGTGCAACACTCACAGAAAACTCAGATCGTCCTCATTAAAATACAACAGTTTGTAGCTAAGAATCTAAGGCAGTTTGTGATGATTAAGGACTGATGGTTACACAGAGCCGGAAGTGTGTAATCTTCCTTTACTTCCATTGGCCTTGTAACTCCATTGTGAAACTTAAGAAGCAAAAATTGAACTTCATTTCAACGTTTAAAGAAAGATTGTGGAAAAACAAATTATGAAAAAAGAGTTTCAGTAAACGTTCAGTGCTTTTCAGACATGATTTTCTGTAGCTTTTATCCTCCCCTAGTGGAGGACTGAGCTTTGATGCTTTGTCTCGTTCTCTCTCTCTCTCTCACTCTCACTCTCAGACGGTGCAGCAGCGTGGTGCTGCTGTGATCAAAGCCAGGAAGCTGTCCAGTGCCATGTCGGCTGCTAAGGCCATCTGTGATCACATGCGGGACATTTGGTTTGGGACCCCTGACGTAGGTTTGGGCTTTGGACAGAAGCCTTTCATTTTCTCTCCATTGTAGCACACAGAGGTTTAACAGCAGTACAGAATTTTTTAAAGGATGTTTTGTTGTAATTTCTCTGAAGGTAATTGCCAACTTTCCTTCCATCCTTCTCTGTTTTCTGTCTCACTCCAGGGTGAGTTTGTGTCCATGGGCATCTACTCCTCTGGGAATTCCTATGGCGTTCCAGATGACCTCATGTACTCATTCCCTGTCACGATCAAGGTCAGACCTCATCAATTAACCATCACTAATTCAGTGCTTATTTAATCTGTAATGTTTGTTTCATTCCACTCATCATCAACAGGCTTGTGCCTCTTACAGCGAAATGAGACAAAACCCAAATATAGTTTAATTTCTTGATGAAAAAGATTTTGTCAGGCTGGTGTCTGTAAATAAAATTTTAAAATGTATATTTTACTCACCAGCCTAAGAATGAGAAATACAACTTAATGTTGAATTTTGACCCTTAACATCTTGATATATATGTGTGTGTGTCCTCTACAGAATAAGTCCTGGAAGGTAGTGGATGGCCTGCCAATTAATGACTTCTCTCGTGGTAAAATGGATGCCACAGCAGCGGAGCTGATTGAGGAGAGAGACACCGCTCTGTCCTTCCTCGGAGTCTGACTAAGCGTCTCCACGTCAACGGGGCAACAACAAGACCCCCCTAAACCCCCTCAATCACAGCTGTAGACCAACTCCAGTGTGTGTGTGTGTGTGTGTGTGTGTGTGTGTGTGTGTGTGTGTGTGTGTGTGTGTGTGTGTGTGTGTGTGTGTGTGTGTGTGTGTGTGTGTGTGTGTGTGTGTGTGTGTGTGTGTGTGTGTGTGTGTGTGTGTGTGTGTGTGTGTGTGTGTGTGTGTGTGTGTGTGTGTGTGTGTCATTTCACCATAAAGGAAATCATGAGGATCTGTAACAGCAGTGTATCCGCTGGGACAACACCTAGAGGAGAAGCTTTTCAGATGGAAAACGCACATCATTGTCCTGACAATGTAACATATACTTGTTATCTCTCAATAAAAAGAAAGATTTAAAGTGATGATTTCTTTTTTCATGCAGTTTAACATCCCAGACAGAAGTACTAAATTTCTTAAGCTCTGATATATCAGCATGTCAGTGCAGAAAGACCATTGATTCTTTCTCATACTTAATTTTGATGGAATAAGCATTTATAAAGATCTCCCTCCCATTTGAATCCATTAGAATTTATCTTGTTAATAAGTCAGTGTTGTGTTGTTTCTCAGCTAGAATACATACCAGGAGGGCAATAAACAGCACCATGGCTGAGCATTTCTGCTTTGAAAACTTTTTCAAATAGTGTCAAAATGTGGATACAGACAGCCAGGGTTTCTGATGTCATAAACCTAAGAAACCAATCAAACTACAGGGTGAGGCCTTCAAACTCTGGGTGAGAGGAAATGTACTAAATGCTTACTCTGATTAATTTGTGTAACAAGTGAAACTGAAGGTGTAGAGTTTAAACCATTTTATAGACCTTTATGGATTTTATTTTGTTTGTTTTTAAAATGACTTCTAAACATAATTCTGATGAAGTTGGGCTGTAATTGACCGCCAGAGGGTGGCTTCATTAAATGTTTTATTTTTGTCTCGCCAGAAAAAAATAATAAAAACGTGGCGCACTGAATTTTGAGTTTGGATTAGCCATGTTAGAAGCGTTTTAAATTATCACTTTTTTGCAATAATAATATCCACACTGTATATTTTTACAATTTTAACATAAAAATACATTAATGTAGCTTAAATTATTTTCATGAAATATATTTTTAACTTTTACATTTTTGATATATTTTTACTTGGACTAATGGTCGCTGCCTTTTAAACGTTTATGCGTTACTTTCTGCGGCCTGAAGGTGGCAACATTGCCTTATATAATGACTTGCTTGGCATGGCGACACCTGATTGGTCAGAGGCATCGTTCGTCTGGTTTGTGATTGGTCGATGCTGAGGGCCTGAGCTGTGACGCTATCTGTGGTCCGTTAGCCGCGTTCAGACGCTGTTGGACAGGAGTAAGTTCTCTCGCATGACTCTGTGGTGCGGAAAAGCGAGTGTTTATGTGCTTGTTCAGTGTTTGCAAGGGTCCAGGGTCACATGCCTGCTTTTCTGAGTGCTTTGCTGTCACCCAGGTTCATTCAGCCGAGCGCAGTTTGGCCTGCTTTGTGTTTATTTCTCGCTTTAGTGGGCCTAAGCCCCCTTTGCCCTTGGAGCTCTTATATAAGGTAACTGAATGTCAGAGAGAGTAGCTGTGAATGGAGTGAATGGCTCGCAAAGCTTCTGGCTGTGATGCTATATTCACTGTAGTAATAGTAGTAGATGTTGTTTACTTTTCCCATACTGTGATTATAGATAAGCTATAGCCTTATAGAACTATGCACCAACACTATGAACACATTCAGAACGGCATTTATAGACCACCTCTAGTGAATATTAAGTGTTTAATCTGGTTGACATGTCCATATGATGTTGTTTATATGTTAGAAGATATACACAGAGCAAAATAAGTCATTAACTCTTTTTAAGCTTCACAACACAATTCCTAGACATTTTAAACTTTGATGGAGGAAGTAAGGCTACGTAAAGAAACCATTTCACAAATGAACTTTGGTTGTCAATGTGTCTAATGTCTGTTGGCCACTAGATTATGCTCCTTAGAAGACTTTCAGCTTGACCCTGACACCACTAAACGGTAGAAGAATCACAGAAGCTTTGTAGAAGTTACTGTATGACTGAAAATAGCCTTTGTCATCTCATATTACAATCAGTGCTGAGGACTGAGCTAGCTTTAGTCCTTAAAAACAAATGATACTCAAGACTGCAGCACTTAAATGTTCTCATGTTCTAGGTAGTGTATCTCCAGATATTTCACAAACCGCCATTTGTAACTTCACATACTTTAAAGTGCACACTTTGTGGAAATATGTTCAGGTAGGCACAGCTTGTGGACTCAATAGAAATGCATGAAACAAAATGGGACTGTGTGGAGCAGCTGGGCTTAAGGTCACCTTGCTCAATTCCAGTCCCAGTACTGGGCTGTGGAGCAGTGGATCAGCCTTTTCTGGAGTGGCATTCCAGCCAATACCTCTGGGATGAGCTGGAGAGGTGTTTCTGATCCTGAGATAATCATCCACAGTACCTGGCCTCCCTAAAGCTGTCCCGGCTGATGGCCACCTTTTCCTCTTATTCACCTGGGCCAGTTTATTCATGGTGACTGGAAGAAATAGTGGAACATAGTTTTCAAATAGTGCCACAGATTCGTGCCTGGATTGAGATCTGGATTTTGACTTGGCTGTTGTACAGTAGAACATACTTTTTTTGTTGTTCAAGTACTCTGCTTTTTTTCATTTTTATTTTTGGCCTGGGCAATGGGATCATTCTTGTG
This sequence comes from Hoplias malabaricus, assembly GCF_029633855.1. Taxonomy (NCBI): domain Eukaryota; kingdom Metazoa; phylum Chordata; class Actinopteri; order Characiformes; family Erythrinidae; genus Hoplias; species Hoplias malabaricus. Next base: position 64,756,573 of record NC_089801.1, on the reverse strand, counting down.
CTGAAAGCCTAATTTTTAAGTAAAGCAAGATGTCTTTCTGTATCTCTTTGTATTTGGTGCTTTCATCATCATTCTCAGCGCTGCAGTGACACTGATGTAGTGTGTGCTGTGCTAGTACAAGTGGATCAGACACAGCAGTGCTGCTAGAGTTATAAGCTCCTCAGTGTAACAGCTGGACTAAGAATTATCCACCGACCAAAAACATCCACAGCGTCCTGTGTCACTGATGAAGGACTAGAGTATGACTACCACAAACTGTGCAGCGACAAACAAGCTGCTGTCTCTGACGTTACATCTACAAAGTGGACCAATGAGGGAGGAGTGTCTCACAGAGTGGACAGTGAGAAGACACAGGGTTTCAAAATTTGAGCAGCACTGCTGTGTCTGATCCACTCGTACCAGCACAACACACACTAACACACCACCACCACGTCAGTGTCACTGCACTGTTGTTGACTAGAATGATCCACCATCCTAATCATACCTGCTCTGGGGTCCTGTGATGGTGCTGAATAATGAAGAACGATATGAGATAGGGCTGACAAATTATGCAGAGAATCAGCTGGACTACGGTCTGTAATTGTAGAACAATAAAGTGCTCTTGTGTGATCAGTGGAGCTGAGAGAATGGACAGTGAGTGATTGGTGTGTAACTATATTAAATATTAAGTTCAAGACCCGATAACCTTTAACAGCTTGTTTTAGGTAAGAGAACAGTTACTGATGAGACTTGGTACACTGGACATATGTTGACAAAGATAGAGATACTCCGGGACATTAGCGGCTGCGTTCACTCATACGCTGCCTAAGATTTACTCAGAGTCTTTACCTAGGGTCTAGCGGTTCTGGCTGTTTGCATTCACACAAACTGCTCCACCAGGTAAACTCGGTGCATGTGTGAAAGTGTTTCTAGTGTAAACATTTACACAGAGTACATATTCAGTACTTTTAGGTGGGGATCACAAGCAGTATTTCATATTCCTGACTTGCATTTAGATATTTTGTGGTGGTTGTTTTTCTGTATTGTTTTTCAGAATTCTGTAATGAAAGCTCAAATATATTCACCTCTGTCTGGAGAAGAGAATGTAATGTACCTTTAGCGAACACGACAAGACTTTATAATCATCTCCAGGAGAGGTGAATATAGTTAAGCTTTTCTTACAGAATTGTGTTAAAAACACACAGAATGAAAAAAAACAAAATAGAAGTTTTGGTGATGGAATATTGCTCATGTTCCCAACCCAAAAGTACTGACTGTTTATGCTTGAGGGTACCACCAGAGTGACAGTTTTTCTGAGGGTGTCTCGTGCTGAGGGGCTGCCGGGCTGTGTCCCAAACCGCGCAGCGAACCTGACCCCAGCCACATCCAGAGAAAAGCGTGTGAAGAGTGGGGCGTGCTTTTTGGACTTTGTGTGTGTGTGTGTGTGTGTGTGTTTGTGAGGGAGTGAGTGAGTGGGAGGGGAGCTGGGGTCCGTGGAGCGCGTTAAAACAACACGACTTTAAGGAGAAGTCTGTCAACATTTCGTGAACCCTTCGCTGCTGAAAACCTCTCGAGTCGCGAGTTTTTAAGGCGGTATCTCTGTCCGAGGACACCCAGAGGTTCGCACACTTAAAGCGCAGATACCAGGCTGTTCCACCATGTCGTTTGTGGCTGGTGAGTGTTGTTTTTAGTGAGTGTTTGCTTCAGTTTGTAGACGGGGGTTTAAAGTGGACGTGACTGGAGGGTGTTTTCATTTAATTTAACAGCACTGTTTTGCATTTGCTTTCATGACACTTTTTTTCCTAGCATCGTTGTACAGTCTCTGTCTCTCACTCACACACACACACACACCAACCATCATTATACTGAAGGATTTAGTGATGCTGTCAGTTACACTGTAGATCAGTGGTTAACCATAACCTGTAAGGGAACATTGCCCAAATCAAATTCTCCACATTTCTGTGTGATGAAGCCTTTAAGATGTAAATAAGGTCATTCAGAGAGGAGCACTAGGTACGATTTGGGTTTGTCGCACCTGGGTTTAATGCATTGTACAGCACTGTACTGCAATCAGTGGGGAGCGGGAGGAAGTGGGGTGGTTTATAAGCCTCCTCCATGGCTTATAAATGGCAATGGCAGAGGCCCCTTCTCCATATTACATCTCAGTGAAGCATCTCAGTGATTTTGAAGCCATCGTTTTAAGGCAAAATATTGCTCAGTGTTCCTTTAATATGACAAGCGTGAGCACTGTTCACAGCGGTGGTGACTGGAGAAGAAGGTTATGAGGAATGTGCTGCCGTGCATAAGTTGTACAACCTTTAAATGAATGTTTAATGTCTCCCTCTAGTCATCTGTCAACATGCAATTAATCCCAATGTAAATTTGACCTGATTGGTTCTGCAGGTTTGTTATGTAAGAAACCTTGGGTTCCTGAATTCGCCCCCGTCTGAGAACACTGCAGTTTCAAAGTGAAAATGAAAATCCCTGGTGTTGACAGTTTATTCTTGCATGATATATCTTCTAGTGCATAAACACCACCACGCAGACATGCTAACACTTGATTTTCACTGGAGGGGAGTCTTTAAAAATGAATGATGCTAGTGCAGTGCAAGTATTTAAATTTTTTTCGTCATCTCTCTGTTTTTGCTAGAGTTGAATCGAGGTTGTCTGCACGCCGGTATGACAGAGTTCCAGGAGAAGCTGAGGCAGCAGCATGAGAAGTCCATGCACAAAGAGCTGGAGAAGCTCCTCTCCACAACCAAGGGAGCAGAGGCTGAGGTAAAAGACAGTGGCATTTATTTAGGCCACAGTAGAAACAGCAAGGCTTAATCAGAGTGGCATAGAGAGTAATTACAATATTATACAGCTACCAGATTAATCTGTTTACTCTTTTTGTATACGGCAGCTGCTACAATTCTGTATTTTTCAACTCTGAAGTTCTCTACCGCCCTGCACCTGCCCACTTAGCTCATGTGAATATTATAGGCCATGTATGGGTGTCATAAATCTGTATTTCAGCTTGTGAGAATGATTGTGTTGATCACCTGAGCCTTACAGAGGTTCTCAAAATGGACTTCGGGGACCGCCACATAGTCCACATTTTTGCTGCAGAACATTACAACACATTAACAGAGCATTATTGATTCATTTTTAAATTGAAGTAATAAAATTTACATTGCCCCCCACCCCCTCATACTAATACTCCCTGGTACACAGCTCTACCTCCTGGTCTTTAAAGATGTATTACTGCTTTGTCAATACAGGCTGCACTTATGAAGCACGCTTGGTAATAGGAGCGAAAGGAAACAGTTAAATTACATTTTGGCAGAGAACAGGAAGCGGCTGCAGTGGTTCAAGGCTCATCTGCTTCTCCTCTGTAATCGTATTAATTAGGACATCAAAGACCAAACCTGACTTTTTATCAGAATATGAGTCAGAACTGAATTGAAGGACACTGAGGAAAATTAACAAAGGCAGAGTAAAGGGTCTGAGGAAGGAAGTCAGGAACTCGTGATGTGTTCAGTAAAAACATGCCGACTACAGAAAAGTGCCCAGCTTTAATCACTTCACACAAACTCATTCCCTTTGGATTTTCCCCACCTATCAGGTGACTGATCCGTCCATCTTTCATCTAATCTAATACACATAGTCAGCAAAGGTGTGTTAACAAGTTTCCCAAGTATCGAGATTTAACTCAAAAATGCACAGCTCTGTAGACGAGTTCTGACAACTCTGAAGCTGATTTTCCTGGAGCTATACTTTTAGCAAATCTATTGGTTTTAGTTAAAGAAATATTGCACTTTCAACACTGAAGTGTAATGTTCAAGTCTAATAGTGAGTGTCGATAGGACTTTGATACTGTGCAAATTATTAAACTACAATTGCACAAACTCTTGTCTTACAAACAGTCCTCAGTTCATTCATTGTCTGTAAGCACTTATCCAGTTCAGGGTCACGGTGGGTCCGGAACCTACCCGGAATCACTGGGCACAAAGTGAGAACACATCCTGGAGGGGGCTCCAGTCCTTCACAGGGCCATGCACACCCTCTGAAGGACTCGCATTCTCACTCGCCAGTCCGCCTACCAATGTGTGTTTTTGGACCGTGCAAGGAAACCGGAGGAAACCCAAACTCCTCACAGACAGTCACCCGGAGGAAACCCACGCAGACACAGGGAGAACACACCACACTCCTCACAGACAGTCACCCGGAGGAAACCCACGCAGACTAAGGGAGAACACACCACACTCCTCACAGACAGTCACCCGGAGGAAACCCACACAGACACAGGGAGAACACACCAAACTCCTCACAGACAGTCACCCGGAGGAAACCCACACAGACACAGGGAGAACACACCACACTCCTCACAGACAGTCACCCGGAGGAAACCCACACAGACACAGGGAGAACACACCAAACTCCTCACAGACAGTCACCCGGAGGAAACCCACACAGACACAGGTAGAACACACCAAACTCCTCACAGACAGTCACCCGGAGTGGGACTCGAACCCACAACCTCCAGGTCCCAGGTTAAATGACATTGACGTTTCATTGTCCTATAAAGTCACCATTTTGGAGACGGCACACTACATGATCCTCATTGGCTTTCATTTCTTTCCTAACAAGTTAGTGCTTTTCATAATTGCATTTCTTTAGTGCACGAAGCACAGGCTCAAATGAACTGAGTAGGTGTTTATCTGACCACTACCGATCATCCATCAGGCTTTTTAATACAAACCGCATTTCTCCAGCAGCAGCAAGAACCATAATTAAAGCAAGTTTTCCCCAGAGGTAACTATAGCTTAATTACACTCAAACCATGCTACAACACAAGACTGGAGTCATTATCAGGGAGGTTAGAGGTGAGAGGATTAACTATATGAAAATGGCGATGAACATGGCAGTCTGGGCTGTAATTACAGAGTCTGAGTTCATTACGCTTCAGGCACTGCAGAGTTAGTTGGAAATAGGGTGAGTTTATTTAGCAGCAGTGACTTTATGTAGCAGCAGTTAGATAGATATGAAAATGCAGCAGGGTCAGCTCCACTTAGAGGAACCATGAGTTTATAAAATAAGGAACTTTAAAAGAAGATTAAACTTTATCTTCAAACTAAGAGGCTTAGTTTCTTAGCTGTAGATCACATCTTTATGATTATAAATATACAGCCATTCAGTATTAACCAGCACCACCCTGTCTCTTCATGATATGGATTGTTTTTCCTGTGTGAGGACAGTGTGTAGCTGAGCTGTTTCTGTAGGACTTGCAGGATACGCATTAAACACCATGCTGTTCCTGGCTGTGGGGTAGCTGTTAAAATCGGGCTGATGGTAAAATTTAGTCTAGGTTTCCATCGGTTCATCTCAGACTGCTTTAAGAACAAGGCTCAATATTCAGCCAGTCACAACAGATGCATACATCAGTCTTAAACGATGCAGTAAATAGACGGCCTGTTTAATCCTGTGGGAGAGGGAGGGGTTTGTGGCACATAGACCCACCAATATGTTATAAACAGAATTCAGGGTAAAACAAATTCAAGAAAAATGTGGACTATGAGTCATGTAACTACAGCACTGCCCTAAGCTTCACAATTACGTGCAGTAGCTGAGATGACATTATGAGCGTTTGTCTCTGTGTGTTATTGCCCTCAGTGCTCCAGGAAGGATTTTGAAGGATTTAAGCAGCTGTTCCACAGGTTCCTGCAGGTGAAAGGGCCATCAGTGGACTGGGCAAAAATCAACAGACCTCCTGAGGATTCGGTGAGATACACACACACACACACACATACACACACACACACGCAGAGTTACATAACTACTTAATGAGAGAAAAGGGGACAGTGTGGAGTTTCATCTTGAAGTGATTAAAGATCCCAACATGGATGTTGGGTGTAGTAAGACTGTGAGCTGAGTGCTTTTCTGGGCAAGCTGGGCCTCAGAGAGAGAGAGAGAGAGACACACACACACCCATATCAACACACACTCTCCTCCTGACAGAGTGTTACTGGGAGATTGTTTGAAAGCAAGGGGCACAGGGTGTACGTTTAAAAGAGAGTTTGAAGGTAAGGAGGGGGAAGTAAAGTAGAAATAGAAACAGAGGCAGAGAGGTAGCGTGAGTGAACAGAGTGGGGGGAGATTGATATAATAGAGTATAGAGTGGCCAGGCTGAATAAGACACTGGGTGTCTGTGCCTCTTTGTGTGCGTGAGTGTGTGTATTTTCTAAGATTGTCATTTAAACCACAGAAAAATAGTTGTAACCCCCAGGAGCAACACAATAACAGATTGTTCCTAACTTGGTTACATTGCTTTTTAAAAAGCTCTACAATACTGAGTGTAAGAATATCAGCTCCATGGACTGGTGAGGCCTAGCGTCAGTGAGACTGCAACACCCCCCCACCCCCCACCCCACCCCTCGTTCAATAAACTATGAACACAACTGAAAAGTTGACAAAACAGTTTGGAAGAATGGGCTATTGGACAAATTGAATATTCTCACGTTCTGAAGTTATATTTAACATTAAAGTTAAAAAAAGGGGTCTCAGTGTTCATTACAAGCTGTTGAATGTGCATCATCCACCACATCCTTGTCTGTAGTGTGTGTGTGTGTGTGTGTGTGTGTGTGTGTGTGTGTGTGTGTCCAGCATGGTGTGTGTAAATGGTCACCTCGGTCTCTGACATTTCAATTCCCAGATCTCACAAACACATACACACACACACACACACACACACACACACACACAAGACCAGACTATGAATAGACTGACCCCTCTAGCATTCAGAGAGAGAGAGAGAGAGAGAGAGAGATGTACAGGAAAAGAGAACCAAGGCTTAGGAGGTTTCTGTCATTGACTGACATTTCTTTCACCTGGGCACCAGTTGTCCCTGTCGGGTCACCGGGGTCCAAAGCAGTTCATTACAATTCATGCCTTATTTCACATGGTGTATTCAGTATTATATATATTCTGTGCTTTAACACACACTATTTCACTTACAGAGTAGCAAAAAAGCTTTAAATAGTTATAGTTCCTGGTGCCCACACAATCCCACTGTACCAGAGTCAGTATATCTGATATATGTTTCACTTATATACACAATAAAATGCAGCTTTGCTTCAGTGGTTGCTCAGCTACAGAGAGGCTGGATCTATCTATCTATCTATCTATCTATCTATCTATCTATCTATCTATCTATCTATCTTTCTATCTGTCTGTCTGTCTGTCTGTCTGTCTGTCTAGTTTTTATTCATTCATTCATTCATTCATTCATTCATTCATTCATTCATTCATTTAGGCTGGAGAATGTGGCAAATAAGTTGTCTTTCTGAAGCTAAAAATGCTGAAGAACACTTCTGTGCTGTGAATAACATGATGATCAGTGACACTCTACAGAGTTACAGTCTGCCAAATCACTGCTATGATGTCATTTGCCATGGCTCACTTGATCTCATTTTCTTCCCAACTAGCCTTGCGTGTGAGTTGTGCGTGTGTGTGAGTGTGAGTGTGAGGTTCTGTGTCTGTGTGTGTGTGTGTGTGTGTATGTGTGTGTAAGAGAGATAGAGAGAGTGAGGGTCTGTGTGTGTGTGTGTGAGAGAGAGAGAGAGAGAGAGATGGAGAGAGATAGAGAGAGTGAGGGTCTCTGTGTGTGTGTGTGTGTATGTGTGTGAGTGAGAGAGTAAGGTCTGTGTGTGTGGGTCTGTGTGACTGATTTTGGCAGCGGTCTCAGGGACGTTGTGTATTGTCACGTGGGTAGAAGCACATTCATGAACTGTGAGGAATTTGAAAGCTGATATTCAGACAGCGATTTTACACTTTGAAATTTTCCTAAGGTCACCTTGGAGGTGACCTTTACATTGAGCAGAGTTATGAGGAGTAATTGTGTGTCTGAACAGACCCCAGTAAACTCTGAGACACACTCTTTCCTGTGGCTTTTTACAGAAATCTATGGGCATTTAATGTTTTACTGTTGATGCTGTGGAGAATGAGGCTCCCACAGGGACAGTTAAAGGAACACTAAGTAATATTTTTACCTTGAAATTATTAATTCATTCATTCATTATCTGTAACTGCTTATCCAATTCAGGGTCGCGGTGGGTCCAGAGCCTACCCGGAATCATTGGGCGCAAGGCGGGAATACACCCTGGAGGGGGCACCAGTCCTTCACAGGGCAACACAGACCGACAGACACATGCACTCACACACTCACACCTACGGACACTTTTGAGTCGCTAATCCACCCACCAACGTGTGTTTTTGGACCAAGGGAGGAAACCGGAGCACCCAGAGGAAACCCACGCGGACACGGGGAGAACACACTAACTCCACACAGACAGTCACCCGGAGCGGGACTCGAACCCACACCTTGAAATTAAAGCTTCATTATCATTATGATGCTTCCCTGAGCTGTAAAATGGAGAATAGCACCTGCGTTGTTGCTACTTTGGGCTCAGCACTGCAGAAACTACACTATGTAACTTTTTTAGAAGGGTAGGAAACCATCCACCATTTTACAGATTTCTGTAAAAGAGCATTAAACCCTGTAACTATAGAGGGAGGTCAGGTGCAAAAATACCAAATCTTAACTAGTGTTACTTTAATTCACTGAAGTGTGAAAGATATTTTCATATGATTTTTGATTCACTGGGACTCATCCTTTAGCTGTTAATAAGGATATTTCTGTTTCTAGTTTCATACAAGTTATGGTTGACCTAATGCTGGACAATAATTCTATATCAATATATGTTGCAATATAAAATAATATGACAAGATTCAATAAGATACTGAGCTGCTTTTTAATTTATTCCCAATCTGTGGGTGTTTAAAGAGAACAGACTACTGTGTTTTTTTCCAAAAGTAAATTTGGCTTTGATCTTAACACTTTCCAGTTTATTTTGACCATTTGATGAACCAAACTACGCAGCTTCACTCTAAAACTGCATCATCAGATATATAACACAAGTTTGGTTTTCTGTATTTTCGTGACAGTGTATGGACATTGATCCCGCTGTTATTTAACTTGGTCAAACACTGGTGGGGTGAAGGCCAGCTTTTATCCTACTCCTGTTTACAGTGTTTATGGTCTTACCAAACCCAAAGGACCTTTTTATAAATGTGTGGGGTTTTATTTTGTGTCTGTGTGCATGTGTGTATCTGTGTGTGCGTCTGTAATGTGTGTGTGTGTGTGTGTGTGTGTGCCTGTGGCAGGATTGTGATGCTCCTTGGTGATCAGATTGATTTCTCAATGCACTTTTTAATTGTGTGATTAACTTTTTAAATCAAATATAAAAGTACATCAATTTGAATACAAACTGTGACTAAAGGAAAAAGTGTACACAGTAGTGGAATATGGACAAAAATGCTTTTTATTTTTACACTTTATACCAGTGTGTGAACTTTATATCCACAAAGAAAAAAATACTTTATTGAACTGTTATTTTCAGCTGCTTTGTTCAGTCACATCACTGAATTTGGAGCTTTCGTATATGATTATAGACAAGAAAAGAGAACGGCACCTAACTAAAATCAGATTTTTACTGATAGTAGCTGAATGTTTTAATGTTTTTGACTGCTTTTCCGAAAGGTTATTCAGTACTTCAGTAGTGTTACAGGTTTTGTAATGTTTTTAACAGTCGCATTATTTCACTCAAGTCTCTTTTTAAAGTCAGTTTATTTTATTTAACAGATATTTGTGTACAGATTTAGCCAACGCTGACCAGCTCTGCCTCAGTGGGTGAGGTGAATAATGTAGGCCATTTCGCTAATTACAATGTTTTTAGCATGTATGCTAGCAAGCTGAATGTTGCCTCAACTAGAAATGTAGCTTTTCTTTTCTTTATACAAGTTTCTGTGTAACTGAAGAATTACTCATCTCCAGTTTCCTGTACATCTCTCTCTCTCTCTCTCTCTCTCTCTCTATCTCATATTCATTCATTCAATCCCTTTACCCCGTTCCCTCTCCCTCTTTCCTTTTTTGACACTGAGCCCAGCCATGCAGCACAAGGCCAAAAGTTCAGAATCTGTGCCTTGGTATCTGGGCAGCAGTAAGCATTTTAAATGAGCAACAGAGAAACTGAATCCAGGGTTTTGGCAAAATCTCACATTCCAACTTCTGTATCTAAGATATACACACTGACACAGGGGCTGTTCAGCTGAACAGTTTAGCTAAATTAGCATGCGAAGGAAAGCAAATCCAACCCCTTACCCCAAAAATGACAAACAAAGATATATATTGTTTAGAGAGTTTGCTTCCTTAATACAACCAAAATTCCAAATACGTTGGGACACCCTGTAAATGCACGTAAATAGAAACAGAATTCAATGATTTGCAAAACTCAAAGACCCATCATTTATTCGCTATGGAACATAGACACTTTACAATTTCGTCAAAAAGTTAACTTGTTTAAAACTTGATGGCAGCAAAGCATCTAGAAGACTTTAGGACAGGGGCAACTAAAGGCTGGAAAAGTAAGTGGTACTAATAAAGAACAGCTGGAGGAGCAGTCTGCAACTAAGTCACATGACTGAGTTTAGCAAATTTTAGAACATCCAAACTTTTTAGGTTTTTGGAATTGTGATTATGATAAAAATGTAGGCTTTATTTTACAATGGGTATTTTCACAGAGCTTGTTTACAGAATTCCAGATCCTAGCTCCAAGTGAGCACTGCTCAGGCAACAGTGGAATAAAACACTCCCACAGACCATGAGGAAGAAACCTAAAGTGCAACCAAAACACAAACGTGTTACCAATCCTCCTCTTGTCGACACCTGAATAAAACAAGAAACAAAGAACAGTTTATAAACAAAGAGCAGACAAAATAAAGAACTGTGGAGTTCCAGTGAGTGTAGAGAACTCTGTACAGCCATGTTTTGAATATGTTATCCCTAGATGTGTTCGTTTAAGCTAAGTTTAAGCTAACACAGCTATGCATTTACAAGGAATTGGAGCCATAAGCTTCCATTATGTTTTAGCTACATTAGCCTTATAGCTATATTGCAAAACGAAAGAAACTGGACCTGATTTCTGAACTGATGTATGTAATAACACCAACCTGCCTTCCTCTCTCAGATCCAGCCCTATGAGCGGATCAGGGCGAAGGGTTTGCCGGGGGATATTGCATCCTCTCTGAATAAGCTGGCCGTGGTGAAGCTGAATGGAGGACTGGGCACCAGTATGGGCTGCAAAGGCCCGAAGAGTCTGATTAGCGTTCGCAGTGAGAACACCTTCCTGGATCTGACTGTGCAGCAGATTGAGGTACAGTATTTAAGGATCGTATCTGTGTCCACTCTGCAAAAACATACCAAGTGTTTGGACAGTGTTTGCTTGAATATCATTAACTAAGAATAGATGTTTTAAGTTATGGTTGGTTGTAGAGTTAAATTATACATTTACATTTATTCAGTGCATTTATAACATCTGCCAAGCATGAGGAATACTCTTGGGTATTCCTGGGTATAATACTGATTTTCTTTTGGCTTTTACGGGTTATTCAAAACTGAATATTATCAAGAAATATGGGCAGCTTTTATTAATGTTTTTATTTATACAGCCGCTGGTTTTTTTCCTTATTAGAAAAATAGTAATATTGTTTGGGACTAATCATAAGGTCTAGCTAATCTGTAGGTAAGGAGAGTCCAAACTCTGTCCTGAAGAGCCAAGGTATTGCTCTATCACATCTGTTTCCACTCAAATCATCCAGTGTTTTAAAGCAGGGAAACAATAAGCTGCTTTGCAGCGTTGTGGCCCTCAGTGGAAATGAGAGGAAAACCACCTGTAAACTCTTCCGTTTATTTTAGGCTCGATATTTTAGAGATGTTTTCTGCATTTATGAATTCACAACTAGTCTGTTCTGTAGAATGTTGGTTTAGAACTGTTTTCATAATCAACACCAGCATTTTATAGTGTACAGTTTTTCTTTTAATGAACTGTCACAGAAAGAATGATGTAGTTATTTTTTCTGCTCAGACATTTTTGTAATCACTTTGTCTGCAGTTATCTTCTGGATTTTATGTGAGCAGAACTGAATTTGGCAAATAAATCAAATCAAATTAAACTGAATTAAATATGGGTGAGTAGCTCAATGACCTCAGAGCGAGGCCCCTTGAGGATTCCCTTGAAATTTGGATGTCTAAGGCATCACCTGGACTTGAACCTGTCCTCTCTAAGTGATAGGGCCAAAGCCTAGTCCTAAATATCTGACATGCCCTCAGTTCTGAGTAGAAAGTAGCTCAGGCTGTTTGGAGCAACTAACATCTAATAAATTGCATTACTGTATTTTTGCATTGTAAATGCTGTAAATTGCATCAATATATACTGAATACTTATTCTGGCATATGATTATTTTTTAAACCATGTGGGCAGGTTTTAAAATGCAGAATGTACAGGGTGGGCCATTTATATGAATACACCTTGGTGGGCCATTTATATGGAACACCTTACATCATGGCGGCCATTTTGAAGTCAGCTCAATAAGTTTGATGTGTCACATGACCCTCTTCCCATTGAAAAAAACAAAAGTTGGATCCAAAATGGAATTTCACAAGCAAAACATGGTGTGCTGTAGATCAGTTTCAGCATTTGTAATATTTTTTAACGTAGAATTTAGAGTGGCACCATTTAGTGTGTGATCTACATGCGAGAACTTGCTACAGAGTTGTGTACATGTGGTGTATATTTAAGAATGTAGAATAATTATAAAATACTGCATATTATTGCGTTAAAGGATTTCACATATCCAGAATTCCCCGCAAACACCGACATATCTGAGCTTTGAGTCAGTGTGCGACTGCTTTTGCGTGATACCTGGAAAATTATAAAACATTCTCCCTCATTTCTACTAAAACATTCTCCCTTCCAGCGTTAGAATGTTTATCCTATTCATGTTTGGAGCGATGGAGTGTCATTTTTAGTGTTCTGTGGGCTTTTTAAAATGCTGCGTTTCATAGGGTTTGCAGCAGTGAAGTGCTGTGTTCAGAGCTTAGTCAGGTTTTGTGGACTTTTACGGGTCAAGGATGTGTTTACTCAAGCTTTTTGAAAGTGTGTTTCTCTCTGAAAAGTCCCGTTTTATCAGCCTCTTGCTGATGTGATGGTCTTTATTTGCGTTTGGAGTCTGTAGTTAAAATGTTCCTGCTGTGTCATTGACCATTGAACTCACAGTTGCATAACTCTTTTATTTGGTGTTAAACATATTTCAACTTTCCAAACAGACATATTTTAGCTTGGAGAATGTATTGTATGTTTGCGTTTACAAATATGACAAATATGTCATGTTTGCATAAGTGGGGCACATTGTCACTTAATTGTGTACTATATTCTGTAACGCAAGTTTGTTACAGAACAGTGTGGTTACTGGTCTATATAGGCCTTAATGGTGTAAGACAGTGGTGTCCAAACTTTCTTCAAAGGAGGCTGAACTGGATCAAGAAAGAATCTCTCTTTCCAAGTATATTATTCATAAATAATTTATAACAGTGTATTCAAAACATTCATTTATTATCTGTAAGCGCTTATCCAGTTCAGGGTCGCGGTGGGTCCAGAGCCTACCTGGAATCATTGGGAGCAAGGCACTCACACACTCTGACACTTTTGAGTCACCAATCCACCTACAAACGTGTGTTCTGGAGGAAACCGGAGCACTCAGAGGAAACCCACGCGGACACAGGGAAAACACACCAACTCCTCACAGACAGTCACCCGGAGCGGGAATCGAACCCACAACCTCCAGGTCCCAGGAGCTGTGTGACTGCGTCACCTGTATTCAAAATATGAAAAACACAAATTTACAAACCAGTTTTGTAAATCTTTATTTACTACTGATACTACATGGTGGCGCAGCAGGTAGTTTTTATTGTTTTATTATATAATATGAATAGTTTGAATAATTTTAATTATGTTTTCTTTTATTAAACTATTTTAATTTTTTTTAATTCTTTTCATGTATTTTTTTTGTTCTTGTTCTAAATTTTAGCTGCTTTTTACTCTTTCTGTTGTCTCTGTAAAACACTTTGAATTGTCCTTGTGTATGAAAGGTGCTCTGTAAATAAACTTATAGGATTGTTATATGCCTATAGTGTGATAAGCATCCTGACCAATCAGAGCCAAGCTAATCCAGATGAGTCCATCCATGTTCTGATTGGAGTTATAACAACACATCAGCAATTTATTCAAATCATGCAGCTCTAGATATTGTTCAGTGTTTTTGCACAAAGTAGTTTATAATTTCAAAAAAATATGTGTATGTGTGTGTGTGTGTGTGTGTGTTTGTGTGACTCTCTGCAGCATTTGAATAAGACATATAATGCAGATGTTCCTCTGGTGCTGATGAACAGCTTTAACACTGATGAAGACACCAAGAAGATCCTGCAGAAATACACTCATCACCGAGTGAAAATACACACATTCAACCAAAGCAGGTACACACTCACACACACAAACACACACACTTTTTATCACATTTCTCACCTTCCATTTCCTCCTTGTGCATTTTCCTGAGTCTGTTTAATTCACCAAAGCTCAGGGATCGTCTTCTTCTCCCTCACTCTTCTGTCTCAGTGTCTCTCGCCCTCTCAGTGAAGAACAACAGATGGTGCTTACTTGAGATGTTTTACAGATGTTTCTTTAAAGTTGCTTTGATCCACTTCAGTCTGAAGTCTGTTGATCATTTCTCTCTAGAAATCTGTGGATCCACTTCAAATATGGTGTCCTTATGTTGACTTCTGTATGATCCCTGTCTCTCTCTATTCCTTTTTGCCTCTTTCCTCTCTTCCTTATTATTTCTTTGTTTCTTTCAACTAGTTTTCTTTTATCTGTTTAATTTTTACCGTCTACTCTGTTCCCAATCTTTTTCTGTCTTGTCTTCTCTTTGTGTTCCTGAAATTCACATTCTCTGTCTCTCTCTCTCTCTCTCTCTCTCTCTCTCTCTCTCTCTCTCTCTCTGTCTCTCTCTCTCTCTCTTGCTCTCACTCGCTCATTTTTTTTCTCTGTGCAGATATCCAAGGATAAATAAAGAGTCTCTGCTGCCAGTGGCGACCAGTATGGGTCTAGAGGGTGAGAACTGTGAGGCGTGGTACCCTCCAGGTCACGGAGACATCTACGCCAGCTTCTGTAACTCAGGTCTGCTGGATAAGCTGATCTCTGAAGGGAAGGAGTACATCTTTGTCTCCAACATTGATAACCTGGGGGCTACAGTGGACCTCCACATCCTCAATCACCTGATGAGCCAACCTGCCGATAGACGCTGTGAGTTTGTCATGGAGGTGACGGACAAAACGCGAGCAGACGTCAAGGTGAGGATGGGAGGGGTTTAACCCTGTGGCCTTATTCTATTAATGTTTGTGAAAGACCTTTATTTCCCAACTGTAGGCCAACTGTGGTGGAGGACTTTTATTATGTACTCTACCTGTATTTTCTCATGTTTAATAATAAAACACATGTGCCTGCAAATGCCTGGACAGTACACATGGCAACCCACTACAATAATCGGTAACATTATGGTCTGTCTAATAAATGATTTAAAAGGATTAGGTGTGATAGACGAGGATGAAGATGAGGCTGAGGTAGCTCAGAGACCTTTCACTCAGGAATAAGTGGTGGGGCACATGGAGATTTAGTTATAACTTTACACCCTGGCTATCATTAATAAAATTCTTGTAATATATTGGGATGCGCATATCTATTTATGATTTATTTCACTGATAGTAAGGATTTCCTTTGTTCCCCTGCACCGCTCCAAACTAAGAAACCTGATTACTCTCTAATTAAAGTGTATATATGAGTTTATTTACTCTGTAGTTCAGTTCAGTTCTGTTTTATATCTTCGAACCGGTTCACTTTGGCTGCAGTAACTCTGTAATGGGAAGTGTCTGTGTTTCAGGGTGGCACTCTGATCCAGTATGATAATAAACTGAGGCTCTTGGAGATTGCTCAGGTCCCCAAAGCACATGTCGACGAGTTCAAATCCGTCACCAAGTTCAAGATCTTTAACACCAACAACCTGTGGATCAGCCTTCCCGCCATAAAGAGACTGCAAGAGGGGAACACCCTGGACTTGGAGATCATCGTCAACCCAAAGGTAAAGAGCAATATGCAGCACACAACACACACCTCTACACACAGTTCAACTACTGTAGGAGACTCTGCCAACACTGGGGAAACAAGTATTCACAACCCTTGGTTTTTCTTATTCAAGGGAGCAATCAGTCATTTTCTTCAGTGAATTTTCTTCAAATCCTTCACAATTAAGGCATTTAGCAGATGCTCTGATCAACTTAAAATGTGTTTTGTCCTTTTACTCAGAGAACACACTCTCACAGTGCAGATAGGACTGGAGTTTAAATTTCGATTGCTCTGTGCTCAGTCGTTGTTAGCCCCCTCACAATGTGATTTGCTCTCAATGAAACACCACACACTTTCAGATGTCACACACCCAACCAACAGCCAGCCATAAAGAGAGTAGCCGGTATATGAGATCCAGGAGGAAGGAGAAGATAATGAATATGTGCATATTTTCAGAGCAAGAGGAAACTAGAAGAGTATATTATTACTGATAATGAGAAAAAATATCTAAATTACATCAACAGTGGTAAGTATCAATCAAAGTGTTATTGGCCTACAGTCAGAGACAAGGTTTTGTGAAGTCACAATGGCTCCATTTCGCGGGGGATCGTGCCGGGTTGAGTCAAGCTGATACCACACAGTGGAAAAGCACCAATATTTTCTTTCCCATTTGCAGAGCTAGGGCTGCATACAAACACTGGAGCTTTTTCCTGCATGTAAATAGTGAGGACATATTCTATGAATTTTATTAAAAGTGTATTAAATTATCATTGTGAACATAGACTTTAATAACAATAGTTAATATTAATTATCAACGTGGCCGGTATAATCATCATATTATCATCAAGCACAAAGACAAAAAGATGTTTGATGTAATATATTTATTAAAACTAGAAGAGCACTTGTGGGAACGCTGTTCTTTCAACCCAGATGTAACCACCCCTCTCTCTTCCCACACTGCTCTGCTCTTTTAGGCCACTGCAAACTCTAGAAATCTGAGCTCCTTGAAGCTTCTCAATATGTGGTCTACATCAGCTGGAGCTGGAGTTCCTCCCTCTCTGCCTCTATCTGCTTCTTCTCCTTGTTCACCTGGGCCCAGGCCTGCTCCAGCTCCTCCACACTGAGCTCACTTCTGTTTCTCCATTTACAATTCCTGCGAAGTGTCCTCTCTCTCTTTCCACCATCCTTCCCTTTCTGCTGCCACTTCTTCCAGCAGCTGGGCCTTCTCTTTCTCTTTCTCGAGCTCCAACAGCTCCTTCTCCTGCTCAAATTGTATCTCAATCTTGTCTGTCTCTTCTCTGAGGCAACCCGGGTATGCATTGCTTTCGGACTGACACAACTTCTCCAGGTCTTCAATTTCTTTAATCCAGCCCATTATGGGCTATGCACTATGCACATCATACCTGCACCTGTGGTGGTTCTGTAGGATCCTGGTGAATAAAGTAGAACATAAAGGGGGCTGACATTTATAGAGCACAGTCTGTTATTGTAGAACTGCAAAGTGCACCTATATGCGCTGTGTCCAAAAATGTGCCCTATTAACTACATAGTGCACTATTTTGGGATTGTGTCTGAAAACACAGTGGACAATTTTCAGTGCCCTCAAATCCCACAGTGCACTGCAAAATACAGTGTACAACCCTTTGACCCTTGTATATAGGCCATAATCCACTGCAGTGTTTGGTAAAAACCCACATGCACCTCGCAGTGTCTGAAGTCATTCACAACCCTCCTGAATTCAGTTCCCTGTAATAGTGCTCTGTGTAGTAAGTAATATAGCGAATAGGGAGCCATTTTGGACACGATGATCGGTGGTCAGTGGAGCTGATCAAATGGACACTGGCTGTGGGAGGTGGTTTTAAAGTTTTGGCTGAGCGTTAATGAAACTGCGCCATGTTGGTGAAGCTCAATACTGTAAATGGGTGTGTTCTCCACTGCTGGAGAAGAAGTGATCACAGTGAAGACTGACCCCAGGGACCCAGAGCTGATTAACACTGTATAGACACCCAGCATCAACCCCACCCCAGCCCCCACAACATCGCAGTGACTGAGGTTCTGGTGGTGGCTGGAGATTGTTGGGTTCTGGTCTTTCTTCTGAACTAAGATCTACTTTATTGTCAGTATCAGCTGGCTTTATCGAAAGTCTGAGTGATTTCGGGTCCAGAGCCTACCCGAAATCACTGGGCGCAATGCAGGAACACACCCTGAAGGCGGCACCAGTCCTTCACAGGGTGACAATCCACCTACCAACGTGTGTCTTTGGAAACCCACACGGACACGGGAAGAACACACCAAACTCCTCACAGACAGTCACCTGGAGCTGAACTCAACCCCACAACCTCTAGGTCCCTGGAGCTGAGTGACTGTGACACTACCTGCTGCGCCTCGGCGCTACCCACCCCTAATTCTATGCATTGCATGCTTTAAAGAGACTTTTGTGTTTAATAAACACCCCATTTCACTATATTAACCTGTGTCTTATGAGAAACTGTGTTTGTGATGTGTATTTTTTCCTCTCCAGACACTAGATGGCGGTCTGAACGTGATCCAGTTGGAGACAGCTGTGGGAGCAGCTATTAAGAGCTTCGACAACGCGCTGGGCATTAATGTCCCTCGTAGCCGCTTCCTGCCTGTCAAGACCAGTTCAGACCTCCTGCTGGTCATGTCCAACTTGTACAGCCTGGATGCAGGCTCTCTGACCATGAGCGAGAAAAGGGAGTTCCCCACCACACCCCATGTCAAACTGGGCAGCTCTTTCACCAAGGTAGATGAGAGCTCAGCTGGGCAGACTGCACAACACTAGCACCTTAACATTAATATGGGTGGCTCACAAGTGGCATGGATGTATGAGGGCTGTTAGTGTTCTCCTCCAAGCATGTTGAGCTCCAGTGACAGTTTGGTAGCACTGATGGGAGGAGTTTCTGCGAACAGGTGTCACTAGCAACAACAGAACTGATAAACTTCTGGGTATTTTTCTCTTGCCGTCTTGATGTGGTTAATATCAATGGCATGTTATTTATTTTATATCAGATTTTAGATTTAAATGGTTGAGAATGGGATTTACACAAACTGTATCAGAGCTGTATCATAATTAATACCATCTTTATTAGTGACAAAATAGTGTCAAGTAATTATTTTCACAGCTGTTTTATGTACAAAATTATTACAAATGGAAACTATTAGTATTTTAAAAAGTATGTTTACGTCTTAGATGTAATAATTAAGTGTGTGTGTGTTTGTGTCTAGGTTCAGGATTTCCTGCGGAGGTTTGAGAGTATCCCAGACATGCTGGAGCTAGATCACCTCACTGTGTCGGGAGACGTCACTTTTGGAAAACAAGTTGCTTTAAAGGTAAATAGATAAACAGAGAGAGAGAGAGAGAAAGGGAGGGATATAGGGAGACTGAGCTTCCCCAATCCAATCATTTGTTTTGAAAAGGTGTAACACAAGCTAATTATAGCACACTCAAAACACACATCTGAAAATATTAAAAATAACTAAAAGCTGTAACTAAGCTTTGAAGTAGATGATTCCAATAGTGGTGTACTAAAAATATTTGCAAAAATTACTACATGTCAAGATATGTAAGAAAGCATTGGACACTATAAAGGTTATCAGACAATTTGCATTGAAATTGGACCCATTTTGGCGCTTTTGGGGATAAGATGAAGTGAATAATGGATGCATTGTTCTGTGTTTTGATTTTTTTTTTTATCATATTTAGTATCGTTTACAAGTTTTCCCTCATGTTCCAGGGCACAGTGATAATCATCGCTAATCATGGAGATCGGATCGACATTCCGGCTGGAGCGATGCTGGAGAACAAGATTGTTTCCGGAAATCTGCGCATCCTGGACCATTGATGCCTTTCTACACACAAGCACACACTGAACACCAATCACACACATACTGCCTCTTACTGCTTCTCACATATAACCTTCATCCAGCGTGTTCACTGTTACAGTCTATCCGTCTATGTCTTTGTGTGGGTGAATTTAGTACAGTATTAGTGTTTAGCCATCTATATGCGTGCATTCATATAAACATGGAAATATGTGTGCACCTACATACACTCTGATTCAAAGTTTGTAGACACCTGTATCCTTTTATGCCTCGACCATTGCTGTGAGGGTGTGGGTTGATTAGCTCTGGATCACTAACCCCACTCATCGCAAGGGTATGGAGATCATTAGAACACAGTTCATCTGCTCCACAGCCCAATGCTGAGGGATTCCGTCTCCTTTGGCTAACGCCTGGCATTTGTCAAGGTGACTTCAGGCTCATGTGTAGCTGCTCCAGAGCTCCCCACTCTATTTCTCAATGCATTTATATGGAAGCTGTGTGCACAGTAGAGGAATTCACTAATAAGGTGATGTCTAAAAATATTTGGACGTGTGTCCCTGCGTGTTCACATTTTCCTAAGGCATCCATTTCTCAACAAATGACAATCACATTTAGTATCAAGTGCCCTTTATGCTGCAGGGCAGATATATTTTTACATTAAACCTCTCTTCGAATGTACTCTCAGTTATTTCGCTGTATCTGGTCCTGCTCCAGTGAACACATTAAAGAGAAACTGATTTGTGAAGCAGGATCAGGTGTGGTTATGAATGGGAATGTAGCAGGGGAAGGCTGTCCTCAGGTCAGTGATTACAGGCTCAGGTTAGGCTGTTTTTGTGTGTTTGAAGGCCCTGGAGGTTACGTTACGTTGGATGGTCTGGATGGATTTTTTTCTGGATGCAATTAAAGTGCAATATGCAATTACAATGTTATCTGTTTTTACCATTTATTTAAAGACGCAAGGGATTCTCTTTCACTCACTCTCACACATTTAGCAGTCACCAGGTTCTCCACAAGGAGTGCCCAATGACACTCTGGGCCTTTATTAAATATATGTCTCTTTTCTATTAGTAACATACATTTTAGCTACATTTTTTGTGGATGCATATTTGAGACATGGTGTCTGGCATTTAGTTTTATCAGTGTTTCAGTGGAGATAGGCTAACAATTTATGGAAGCATCCCAGGTTATTAACAATGTACAGACTGCAAATCCTAACACTTTCCTCAAGCCCTGTCGAGACATTTAAGTCACCTCAGACTTGATTAAACATTTAAAAGTACATTAGCATGGCCACAAACAGGAGCAGCTGTCATTCATTCTAAAGCCTGAATCTTCTCTGAACGTTTGTCTATTTTATTAGTAAAGATACAACCTTAAGTAGTAAGTAAGCAAAAAACCAAAAGTATTTTGACTAATAGGCGATTTAAGGGAAAGGTGTTGGCATAAGCTGTTTACATTAATTTTGCTGAACTATTCCTTTAAGTGTTAGTTAGTTTAAACAGACCCAAAGCTAATCTGTAGTACCACTGTGTAACTGCCGTCTGCTGACTTCCGGGTTCTACAGTGGTGGTATTGCGATGCTTGCAAGACGTGAAAAATAAAAATTATATATAGATAATTAGATAAGGCACATGACCACTGTTGTGTTCCAGGTCTTTGCAGATTAACTACACCAACATACCGACATGCTGCCGTTTATAAAACTTCAAACTGCTGTTCGTTTTTATAGATATAAACAGACACAAAGGCTATGACTGCTAGAACTCGTTTTAGTTACGCTAATGTACCTTGACTATTTTTGTAGTTAACAGTCGCACTCTGCCATGTTTGAGTGAGTAATAGAGGCTTGTGCCCCACCAGTTAGACACTTTATGTTTGGGTTTGGAAAAAAAAATGTGATATTGAAACCAGTGATTTTACGACAAACTAAACTGGAATCACTGAGCAGCGTCTTTATTAGCTTCAAAACTTCACACATCACAATTAAAATCAGTGCCCAAAGAGCAACAGCACACAAAAATAAAGTACCCTAAAAATAAACCTGTAAAAGCTGAGGGGGAACAAAATAGATTCTTTAATACTTTATTTAATATTTCAGCAAGACTTCAGTTTGCCGTTTGCGGTATCTGACAATGTTGTGTATGTTACCCTCTAGTGGTCAGAAATAGGTATTCGCTGTAAATCAAGCCTGATGTTAATCTAAAACATTTGGATTCATGTGCAACAAAACTTAAGACTCTGGATGATGAATGGATTTATAATGATTGTTTTAACATATGATTTAAATATGACACAAAGTTCCTTAATCTCTCCCACAGAGAAGTGCTTTATACACTGATCAGCCATAATATTATGACCATCTTTTTTTACATTCTATACTACACTGTCCATGTTATTACCCCCACTGATCATACAGCAGCACTTTGTAGTTTCTACAATTACAGGCTGTAGCCCACCTCTTGCTAAGCACACTTTATTAGCCCACTTTTACCCTGTTCATCTAATAGTCAGGACCCCACAGGACCATCAGAGGGCAGGTATGATTTGGGTGGTGGATCATTCTCAGCGCTGCAGTGACACTGATATGTTGGTGGTGTGTTTGAGTGTGTTGCCCTGGCACGAGTGGATCAGACACATCAGTTGCTGCTCAACTTTTGAAACACTGTGTCCACTCTGTTAGACCTCATTGGTCCATCTCGTAGATGTAAAATCAGGGACAGTAGCTCATCTGTTACTCATCCTCTAGTCCTTCATCAATGACACAGGGCGCTGTCGGCCAGATGTTGTTGCTTGGTGGACTATTCTCAGTCCAGTAGGGACACTGAGGTTTTTAAAAACCCCAGTAGCACTGCCGTGTCTGATCCACTCACACCAGCACAACACTCACTAACACACCACCACCACGTCGGTGTCACTGCAACGCTGAGAATGATCCACCACCCAAATCATACCAGCTCTGTGGTAAAAGTTGTGTAAAAAGTATGCAGAGGCCCAGACTGACTACACTTAGTGTGCTCCTGTGTGGTCAGTGGAGCTGAGAGAACGGACAGTGAATGTAGAAACAAGGATGTGTTTACAACCTTACGGCTGATGGCTGTATATTACAAGTATAATATGGATTCTAAAGAATGCAAGAGAAGTGAACAGCTCCTAAAGCCAACATTAAATAATTAATGAAGGCCGTTAAGGACCTGTGAATAGAGAAGTGCATTCAAATTAAAAGGCAACCGATTCACATAAAGGACACGTTCACCTCGACGTGAAATTGTTCACATTATCATCACCACCTTGATATTTACAGGCAGAATAGACCCACTGCCAGATTAAAGCTAAGGCACAAACGCTGGTATCTCGTGGCTGAGTAGAAACAGGGCACAGCTTAAGCTGGGTTTATGGGGTCCTGAGTTGAGCTGAATAAAAGCCTTTGAAATGTCTGAACTCATTATTTAATATGATCTCTATCAGTTTCATGTCTTTTAGACACCACTTATAAAGAGTATAAAATCTCTGTATGAGTCACTATATTCAGCTTGTTCATTTTGTAGCACTGTCAGCTAGAAAAGATCCCCCGAGGATTCAGAATGAGGCTGTAGAGCAGAAGAACCCTGCTCTCTGGAGTGATGGAGCTTTATTTAATACCTTTGGAATCAAGCAAATTCACCACCAGAACTAACCAAAGTGTATATAGCTGAAACAATAAAATCCTCACAGCAAAAAGTCTAAACAAACAAAGGGTAGAAAATGTTAACGCAGGCAGAGAGTGTGGCGGGTGGACAGCTCCCCACATAGTATCCTACCAACATTTGGTGGTTGGTGGCCACAAACATTCGGCCATACAGCTTATGCGCCCCACAGTGGGCTGGACTCAGCAGCCCTCCAGTTCTGAATGCCTGGCCACGGAGCCACAAAAAGGGCTGCATCACACACGGGATCAGCGCTGCGGTCAGCAGGACAGTTCTGCTTCCTCTGTGTCTCATGCACTAATGTACACGTTCAAGCCAAGCTCAGTGAAGTCACGCTGGACACTGCGGTGTCCTCTGGTAAAGTTGGATCATTCGGAGTGTAGAGGGGGGATAAATCAGTGCTTTTCTAATCAGAAATAAAATCTCCCAATGTTTACTTTAGACTGGAGTGTGTCCAGAGCACAGTCTAATTCACAGGTCACAGCTCACAGTCCAGAGGTCAAGAGCGGGGCAGTCAGAACAGGTGTGTGTGTGTGTGTGTGTGTGTGTGTCATACAGAGGTGGTGTCTCCGTACTCTCGATTCCAGCGCACGTACTGATCCAGAGTCTGAGGACTCACACTCTTTTTTATCTTCTTCAGAGAGTTCACGAAATCAGAGAAACAAATATTCCTCATCTAAGAGAGAGAGAGAGGGAGGGAGGGAGGGAGGGAGGGAGGAGAGGGAGTGATGAAGGAGGGAGAGGGAGGTAGGAAAACAGAATAATAACTCGGTGCTTGTGAATTCAATTTTTATCGAGTAAACACTAAAAGCAAAAGCACAAACAGACAAAGCAGAAGGGAAGTGCACCTCGTTTGCTGCCATGTTCCTCACTTGCTCAGGGCGCAATTCTGTGGAAAAGCAGAAAGATGGACGTTTCACAAATAAAACAGAAACTAAGTCGAGTGGAAAGAGGTCAATTCTGTGTCATTACCACGGATGGGTCCGAGTGCAGCGTCTTTAGCCAGAGAAGTCAGATCACTGCCCGAGTATCCATCGGTCATCCTACACACACACACACACACACACACACACATAACTGAAGATGGCAAGGCAGCTATATGGACATGTGAGTGAGTGTGTGTGTGTGTGTGTGTGTTGTAGTACTGACTTGGCCAGCTGACTCAGCTCTCTCTGTGTCAGTGGGTTGCCATGTTTCCCCAGAAGATTCTTCAGCAGCTTCAGACGAGTCTGAGACACAGAGACACATGTCACGCTCTGTTTGATATTTCATGGACGTCATTATACAGACCTTCCTCAAACACGTTACAGTCTAAATAATCGCTGAAACATTTGTTAAGTGTACAGGAGCCCTGGCGTACCTCCTCCGTGGGCAGTGACACGTAGACACGCTTGGCAAAGCGCCTGCAGACAGACAGCAGACAGATTAGACAGTGATTCAATACCAGAGAGAGGCTGCAGGCTGTTATAAAGCTGATCTAACCTTAGCACGGCCTCGTCCAGTTCCTGAGGTCTGTTAGTGGCTCCCATCACCAGCACACGGTCGTCACCACCTGACTGAACCTAGACAGAGACACACACACACACACACACACACCAGTCTTAAATTAATTCAGATCATTTGCCGATCACTCATATCAGAGTTATTAGGAAAAGAGGATGAGATGTGAGAGATGAGAGAGAGAGAGAGAGAGAGCGCGGGAGTGAGAGATAGAAAATATGGTTCACACCCCATCAAACTGGATGAGGAATTCAGTCTTCAGCCTCCTGCTGGCGTCATGCTCCCCTTCTCTCCTCTCACACAGCAGACTGTCTATCTCATCTGTGAGTACACACACACACACACACACACACGGTATTACGTCCTCTAGGGGTTAGAAATGATACATTTTAAGTCAACTGCCCACTCAAGCCTCATAACAAAACCATTCGTAATCCTTCTAAGAAATATCTACACAACACAAACATTAATATTAGTACAGTGAATTTCTGCGAAGTAAAGATCATTTTTCATGTATTTATCAAGTATTTAGACTTTTAAAACCCTCGCAATGCTGTTAACAACCCACCCTTTGCATTAAACAGTCATTCTATAATGTTTTTCAGCTGGAACTACATGTGATATCCTACCAGTTTCTTTAATAGAGTAATTCCTAAGCTGTGATTTAGCGTCAGTAAATTTCACTCAGGGGAGGCACGGTGGCGCAGCAGGTAGTGTCTCAGTCACACAGCTCCAGGGACCTGGAGGTTGTGGGTTCGAGTCCCGCTCTGGGTGACTGTCTGTGAGGAGTTGGTGTGTTCTCCCCGTGTCCGAGTGGGTTTCCTCCGGGTGCTCCGGTTTCCTCCCACAGTCCAAAAACGCACATTGGTAGGTGGTATGGTGACTCAAAAGTGTCCGTAGGTGTGAGTGAGTGAATGTGGGTCTGTGTTGCCCTGTGAAGGACTGGCGCCCCCTCCAGGGTGTATTCCCGCCTTGCGACCAATGATTCTGGACCCACCGCGACCCTGAAATAAATAAGCGCTTACAGATAATTAATGAATGAATAAATGAAAATTTCACTCAGATATGGACATGAACAATACGTGTACAGTAGGTAAGAAATACTTGTAAATGATATATTTTGTCACCTAGAGGCCTAGTCCAATACATGTAAACAATAAAAAAGCCCCCTTGAAAAAACCTGCGAAGTAGCGAATCCGCGAATGTTGAACTGCAAAGTAGTGAGGGATTACTGTATAACAGTGAATAAATTACTGAAGTGAAGGTGGTCCCACTGTGAAAGGTCTAATGTGTACATTTAAATATCTCCCTTCTCACCAATGAAGATGATTGAGGGTTGGAGCTCTCTGGCAACAGCAAACAGAGCCCGAACCAGTTTCTCACCTTCACCCACCTACACACACACACACACACACACACACACAATTTTACAACAATTTCTTTTTAAAAATTCCAGTGACAGTGTAATAGTAATCCATATCTGATAAAAAATGCTACACATCTAATCAGGTTTGTTAATAATCAGCATTATTTTATGTGGCCACAGGGTGGCGCTGGATCATTTGCTAAAATATCTGCTCCTTAAAAACGTCCACCACTGTGTAAAACATTTCCCTTAGAGTAAATATAATGGTCAATACCACACACACACACACACACAATGTGCCTCAGATCAGAGGGTCCACATTCAGTCACTCACATATTTGGAGGTCAGACTGGCGGCACTGATGTTAAAGAAGGTAGCATTAGACTCCATGGCCACTGCTTTGGCCTAAAGAAAAAAAATAGATGCAAAATAATGAGAGTATATTGATATCATTGAATATGTCTTTAAAAATAATTCAACAGCCAAACACTCTCTTATAGTCTCCTGATTACTTCATCACATTCTCTGGCCAATCACAGCTCAGAAACTGTGCACACTGACTTCAGTGAGGGGGGGGTTTGTTCTTACCAGCATTGTTTTCCCGTTGCCAGGTGGTCCGAACAGGAGGAGACCCCTCGCTGGTGCCCTGAGCCCAGTAAACAGCTACACCACAAAAACAAACAAACAAACAAACAAATAAATAAAGAGACAGGAAATGCAAAATATCTGTACCATATTCAATTGTGTGATGCACTTACAAATCACATATAATGGCTCATATCAGAAAGAGACTGTCTTTGTATATTGCACGAGCTCTAAACACTGATAAGTGTGTGTGTGTGTGTGTGTGTGTGTGTACCTCCGGCCGCAGTGCTGGCAGGATTACAATCTCCTGAAGTGCCTGCTTTGCCAAATCCTGCCCCGCTATGTCTTCAAACCTCACCTCTGAACCACTGCACACACACACACACATCAAATGTCCATTTGGTCAAAACCAGAGACAGCATTAATCCTAAGCATGTTAAATATGTTATATAACATCACACAGTAAACACAGTTGAACTATTCAGGGTAAACACTGTGCTGTTTGCATGAAGCTGGATGTGTGTCTCTTCTGAAACAGTGAGGTGTCTGACTGTGAAACTCTCACCTGTCCACTATCTCATTAATGATGAGGTTGGCCAGTCTGCTGTCCACATTTTTAAAGTTCTTCATGTCTCTCTTCCTCTGTGGCGCGGAAGAGGGAGCGCCACCCGCTTTAGCATTCCCCCTGCCTCCACAAACTCGACCAGTAGCGGCCTGAAACACACACGTCCTTCAAACACAGAGTGTATACAAATACGCCATATGTATAACGTGTGTGTGTGTTTTACCCTGTGTTGCTGTCCTGTTCGGCTGGTGGTAGTAGGAGCAGTGAAGCTGTTTTCGCGCTGGGGAGCAGTAGAGGGTCTGGTGGGTGGTTTTACTTTGGGTGTGAAATCTTTCTTTTTAGGAACAGTACCACTGACTGAAACACAGAGAGAGAGAGAGAGAGAGAGAGAGAGAGAGAGAGAGAGAGAGAGTGAGTGAGTGAGAGTGTGAGATAGAAAGTGAGTGAGTGAGAGAGAGAGAGAGTATGTGAGTGAGAGAGAGAGTGAGTGAGCGAGTGAGTGAGTGAGTGTGAGAGAGAGAGGAGAGAGAGAGAGAGAGAGAGAGAGAGAGAGAGAGAGAGAGAGAAATCATCACTAAGATATATCCACTGTGCAAAAGAATTCAGGCACCAAATCTGTTTAATGTGCTGATCTCTATGTTGTGGTATTCCAGGTGGTTACTAGCACATGACTTGTACCATTATTAGAGGACTTTTGGCCCCCTTTTGGTCACATAGTGTAAAGACTGGTGTAGATTAAGAGTTCACACTAAAATGACTGGAGACGATTCCTTATTCATTAAACCATTTCCTAAAAACCGCAATCAAATCAAGACCGTATTAGTTCTGAGGATTACAACACTGCAGCTGGCGTCCCTGTGGTTTCATACGAGACCCAGCTGGTGCTCACCCACCTGGTCGCAAGCTGCCGTTGGAGAGACACCGGTCAGAGCCGTGACTGTAAACAGAGCGCTGAGAATCTGACTGCAGCTTAGCTACACCACAAACAAACAGCAGGATGAAAAAAGGGGAACATACAGGGAGAAAGAAAGAGGCACATGAAGATAACCCCAATCCATCAAACACAGCAACAGGTGAAAAAATGAAAGAATGGACCCCTGGATGAGAAGAGAAACCCCCCAGAGCCAGAGCATGTGTCCTGTTTGAATGAGCAGAAAATTGGAGGCATGCTACTGACACTGAGATACAGAAAATATTGGACCACCCAGGGGCTCCTGGGATCTGCTTTGGAGCCACTGGTATAGGTGGTGCCTTAAGCTGAATGACTTACCCAGCAACTCCAGCCGATCTTGGGCCATGGTCAGATTAGTGGACATCTTCGCCTGTAGCCGTCTGGCTCGCTCTGATTTCTCCCCTGAAGGTAGAACACAGTAGATATATTCTTTAACTGTACAGTGTATATTCAGTATCATGTATATCACATTATTTATAAGAACTAAGTCAGTATAAACACTGCTGGGAATTCAGAAAGGGATGGACGCTAACTGACCACTGCCTGTGACCTTTATGGCAATGCCTTTCTCGAGCTCAGCGATGCCCTTGCGGTACCAATCGACTGCCTGGTCTTTGTGTCCTATAATAAACACACACAAACACACATTTAGCACAGCAGCACAAACAAAAACCCACTGGGACAGAACTGGAGCTTGTGTAAGATGTTCCAGCCTTGGTTTTAATTCATCATGAGCTTTGAGAACTGTATGATTTAACCATGAAAGGAATAATAAAACTGTAACATACATCATGACTTGTCCTGTGCCTTTCAGTGTTAAGTAGAAACTGGACCACATCCCTTTAAAAGGTCAAATACCAACTATGGTGAAGCACTGTGTTTGGGTTGGAGTTGTGATTTAAAGATCGAAGTTGGACAGTTTCATGTAGGCCAACAGTCACGAAGCCAACGCTGACCTCATCATCATCACACTGTTAAACAAGTAGTGTGAAATCTGCATGACCAGCGTGCCCACAGGCACAGAGCAGCTGGCACAGTTAGAGTCGCGGTCTAGTGAACCCACACTAGGGCTGTGCCATATCATATCGTTCGCAATAATATCGTCATTATTTTTAAAACGATGAAAAATATCAATATCGTGATATTCGGACCTGTTTACGTAACAATGTCATGCAGTTACCCATAATACAGCATGCGTTCTATACATTAGTCATTCAGCCACAGTGAAGTATGGTGGAAAGTGACTCTGAGACTGGGAACTTGTCTGAAATACCCTGAAATATCGTGATATTATTTTAGGGCCATATCACCCACCCCTTCCCCACACACCATTGCAAACAGCAGAATATTTTTAAACATTGCAATTACTCCACATTTACTCAGTTCTGAACATGGACTGTAAACAGTGGTGGTGTTGAGGGTCACCAGGTTAAGATGGTTAAAAGCTGCTGACTCTACACAAAATAACCTCCCCTGTCCCAGGAGATTACCACATGGTCCCAAATCACCACTAACATAACCTCGCTGGAGCTCAACACACTTGGAGGAGAATGCTAAGTGATGTCCATACAGGCCAGACTCACACCGAGTAATGTATCTTGGGGCATAATAATAAACAGTTCGGCAGTGTGTGGGGCCGTGTGTGTATATAGAGTATATTATGGGTTTGAACTAGGGCTGAATTAATTAAATTGTAATTTAAAATGCAAAAACCTTTTTAATAAGTTAATAGTCTTTTTAAATAATTGTTTATTTGCTAAAAACAAACAAATAAACAAATAACAGCCAACATTAGAATAAACCCAATAACATTACTCCAGTGTGATCCTCTGTGTGTGAATGTGTTGGTTTAACTTTGTCCAAATCTCTTCTCGTGGAGTCTGTATTATTTGAGGTTATCTTCCAGTGCCTAGTTTTAATGATAAATAAATAATGATTTTAAATACTGTGTGCTGTTGATTTAACAAATTCATACAATCAAGGAGAATCTGAACAAAACACTGTGATACAAGCACCACGCTCACTAAGAAGGCATTCGTTTAAATATATATCATTATCTACGACTTCTGCACAGTACTGTATATCTGCGTTAATTCTGAGTGCTGTATATGTAGCTCCAGATGGGCAGGTTGGGTACAGAGAACTCTGACCTGCCAACGCTACTATAGAAGCTAAATATCCCAATTTATGCTGGATTTAAAACAGCATCTGGGCGGCACAGTGACACAGCTCCAGGGACCTGGAGGTTGTGGGTTCGAGTCCCTCTCTGGGTGACTGTCTGTGAGGAGTTTGGTGTGTTCTCCCTGTGTCTGTGTGGGTTTCCTCCGGGTGCTCCGGTTTCCTCCCACAGTCCAAAAACACACGTTGGTAGGTGGATTGGTGACTCAAAGGTGTCCGTGAATGTGTGTCTGTGTTGTCCTGTGAAGAACTGGCACCCCCTCCAGGGTGTATTCCCGCCTTGCGCCCAATGATTCCAGGTAAGCTCTGGACCCACCGCGACCCTGAACTGGATAAGCGCTTACAGATAATGAATGAATTAACGAATAGAAAAGCATCTCTTGAGATTTAAAAACAGCACTTTTACAAAATGCAGTATGGATATAAAATCCAATGTTGAACATGGCTGAGACTCGCATTTAAAGGAACACTTCATAACATTACCATCTTAAAATTACAGCTTCAAATCATTGTGATGCTCCACTGAGCTGTAATAGGCAGAATATAGCCTCTGACGTTGCTACTCTGGGTTCAGCACTACAGAAACTGCACTATGTAACTGGTGGAGGAAGGTAGGAAACCATATCCTCTTCCTTCCCTTCCCTTCCCCATTGATTTCAGTACAGTGCTGTAAAAATGAATTACACTCAAGCGAGCCCCAAGAGCAAGAAACCCAGTGTTACCTAGTGTTCCTTTACACCTGGAACTATCTGTGTTATAAAAGGACAGGAATATATAATCAATACTGTGATTAGACTGAAATTATCATCACCACAGACACTGACACTAACGTTACAACCACTCAGCTTAGCACCTGTTGTTGTTTTCCACAGCACATGAGTCTTCCTCTTCCCTGAGCGAGACAGTGTCAGTGATAAGAGCTGATTCTTCTTCTGTCAGAGTGGAGAGGACTGAAAACTAGTTCACTGCTGAAGAACCGAGTTGACCGTGTGGAAGAGGTGATGTGAGCAATCAATAACCTAATTATTCCCTTCTAGGTCAGTGGGTCATGGAGTTTCCTTTTCTGCCTATAAACAATGCATCTGTATACACTGTACACACTGTACACACACACACTGTTTTACGGTTCAGCGTTAATCCCTTTTTATTTATAAATTGTTTATTTTTTTTTTATGAGTCATATTACACTTCCAGAATTTTCCAGACAATGGGGAGCTGCACTAAGAATTCTTCGTGATCCAGATAACTTAATCCCAAAGTCAAGCTTGAAATAGCCTGCTAATTGAGGATAAATGTCAGGTAACGTAAAGGAATAATAGTAAGCCACGCACTTCACTTCTCCAGCTCATGAGAGATTTCCCTGAGTAATGTCAGGGGTGTGAAGTTGGTTCTTTTGTTCTGCACTGGAGCGACGAGGCCAGTAAAGGGAGTCTATTGTAAACAGAGGTCAATGAGAGGAAGTCGGCTTCATAAATTCACGTTATACAAATATAAACCTTCACAGATCGATCTGTACCTACAGGTGTGTGATCAGTGAGTTTTTTACTGCACCTCTGAGCCTGTAATCCAGAGCGAACTGTGCTCATCACAGAAAGGCAGGGGTCACATTTTCCACTCCACCGCTGACCACAACAATCACTGTTGTCCTGCATCAGCACCAGCCAGCTCTATAGATCCCCAGATCACGTGGCCCCAGGGCCCTCTAACTCACAGAACTGAGGTGAGGTCAACTTTGGTTTCAAGTGTCAGAACGATTAGAACAAAACCTCCTATCTCCATAACACACCACTTCACAGAAAAGATGGAAAACATTCTTTACTGTAAATCACTGCAAACCGTTAACACAGGTGCACACAATACAGACAAGAGCTGAAATGATGTCAAATGAAAATAAGGGACAGTGGGGTTACAGAGGTTTTCACAAACCAAGATCTCTCAGAAAGCTGGATAAACTAAGCTTAGTTCTCTGCTGTTGTACATTACGAAGCCATCTGAAGTTGTCCCTGCGAAGTTGTCACCTTTAGAAAGCCCAAAATGTAAGAGCAAGTTATTCAGTTACACATTCACTCATTCATTCACTGTCTGTAACCGCTTACCCAGTTCAGGGTCGTGGTGGGTCCGGAGCCTACCCAGAATCAATGGGTGCAAGGCAGAAACACACCCTGGAGGGGGCGCCAGTCCTTCACAGGGTGACACACACTCACTCACACCTACGGACACATTTGAGTCGCCAATCCACCTACCAACGTGTGTTTTTGGACTGTGGGAGGAAACCGGAGCACCCGGAGGAAACCCACACAGACACAGGGAGAACACACCACACTCCTATGTGTTATGATCCAATTCCTCTTTTGATGGAGATGAATTCTGGCTGAAGTAAGCAGGCTAACTGTAATGCTTTTTTAAAACCATCCACGGATCATAGTGGTACGACGGAGTTTTAGAGCCACGGCGTTAAAAAAAAATAAATAAAAATTAAAAAAACAAGATTCAGAGAATAAAGTCAGAATTCCGAGAATATTCTCTAGAAAATCTTTTTACTTTATGAAATGCGCTGGAGAGGCTTGAATTTGAAACTTCTCTCTTTAGCAAGAAATGCTCGGTAATCACGAGTCTATTCAGAGCTAAGTTCTGACACCACTTAACAGGCGAAACAAGGATATCCCCAAACAATAGGTCTGAGCAATTGTAGAGTAGTATTTCCTGATTTTGAAGTGTTTGTTTACATGAGGCAAGAGTGGACGAGACCCCGGTGGGCTGCCCATATGAGAAACAGTAATTCTCTACATGTTTGTGAACTCTGGGTTGTTATAGAAGACGTCCTCTTACCCACCTCCAAAAGTAATTTACAAAGTGCAGATTCTGCAAGAGTGGCATGACTGCAGGAGTCAGCAGTTTCAGAACCGCAATTCCAGGACCCTATGTTTCTGAGACACTGCCAACTAGTGAAGGATATGGAAAATGTAGCTGACAGTCAGTGTGTGCATTTGTGTGTCGGTGGCTGGTAGTTAGGGGTAATTACATCTCACTAACTGACATATCTAATATGTATTATGGCCCTACCCAGTAAACAAGGAACGTCACTTGACGTTCAAAATAGGTCTAAAAAGTAGTCTGTCCGTCAAGGACATATTTTAAACGTCAATGGACGTCCAAATTCCAATTTAATAAGTTAGTTAAGTGGTGACCAATCGATAACGTCAGTGGACGTCCAAAACGCGTTTTATACAAGTAATTTATTTCGGGACCAATTAATAACGTCAATCGACGTCCAAAATACGTCTAATAGTCGTCTTTTCAATGTCTGTGTTTGGACGTATTTTCAATTCTCATTTTCAACCTTAAGAGAACGTTGATTAGACGGCAGTCATTACGTTATTTCAACGTTGAATCAACGGCTAAATGTTTACTGGGTAAAGTCATCATTAGGTCTCAGTTATCCGACTGAGATGTGGTTGAGTCGAATTCCAAGATAAAGTATTAGTATCTTGACGGAATAAGACTTCAAAGCTGTAATCAATTAGCTCAATTAGTAATATTAGTCTGCAAAGAAACTTATATAATAAGTAGACAGAAAGGAGTAACCCTAGGGATAGTCTCAGAAACAGACATCAGTCATTGTCCAGGTGAGGTTTGTGGTGGGTCCTGATCCTACCAGCCTAAAGGACCGTGGGTATTTAATGCCACAGTTTCTGCAGCGCTGAGGCCGGAGCAGCAATAGCTCAGAGAATTTTCCTATTACAGGTCAGTGAAACATAACAATGCTTTTGAAGCTGTAGTTTTGGGGTAAATATACTACCTACTGTTGCTTTAAGTTACCAGGCTAAGTGTGAGATGCATGAAATCATTGTGGAAGACCTCAGTGAGTTCTGAGGATTGAGACTCTGGGATTAAACCGTCAGGGTAAAGCAGAAGAGGGGTGTATTTTCTTCCCGAGAAGAGTTTGTTTATTGAGTGTCTGTGGGACTACGGGTTCTGAGTTAGGGACAGTGGAGGAAGTCTGTTGAATATTAATAAACACAATAAGAAGTGAGAATGAGAGCAGAGGGGTTTGCTGGGTGCTGAATGTGGGAATGTAGCATTACCCTTCTCGTCCTCGTCTATTCTCAGAGCCACGGAGATGAACTCAAACGCCTGTTTGTGGTAGTTTCGGATCTGCTCTCCGGTGGAGTCGAGCTCCGAGGGCCTGGCCGCGGCCATGGGGCTGAAGAAGAGGCGGTAGATCCAGGAAAAGAAAAGGGAGATCCAGGAAAATAGTGACCAAGGAAGGAGAGATAGATTCCGGCGGAGCGGAGCCGCAGAGTCGCGGAGCACGGAGCTCATCTACACATTACTGCCTCAGACACGCCGCCACTTTACCGCACAAACAACACACAGCCGCCAATAAACACTCTGTAACAGCGCCCTGCTCTGTTTACTGCAGGACATAGACACCTACACTGCTATAGCTGTCAAACATACACACTGAGCTGGCCAAAAATACAAAATAAAAGTCGCCCTATTGTTTTTACTGTACTGTAAATGGCAGAGTCCGGAAACTAGATTTGATCATTGTTATATTAATAATTTAGTTGTACATATTTACTTACACATATATTTTAATAAAGAAATTATTATTTTCGCTGTACATTCTACGCCAACACTTAAAGTAAACTCATTCACTGTTTTCCCGTGATAATGAGTAAACTATCATTTGTTTTCATGACCTAGCAAATGCTGTATTCCCGAGACATAGCAGATTACTTTTTTTTTCCAGGAGAAAATCCCAGTAAACCTTTAGCCGTTGATTCAATGTTGAAATAACGTAACGACTGCCGTCTAATCAACGTTCTCTTAA
Organism: Hoplias malabaricus; assembly: GCF_029633855.1. Lineage (NCBI taxonomy): Eukaryota > Metazoa > Chordata > Actinopteri > Characiformes > Erythrinidae > Hoplias > Hoplias malabaricus. The sequence goes on along the minus strand of NC_089801.1, from coordinate 64,721,033 downwards.
GGTTGAAAATGAAAGTTGAAAAGACGTCCAAACACAGACATTGAAAAGACGACTATTAGACGTATTTTGGACGTTATTAATTGGTCCCGAAATAAATTACTTGTATAAAACGCGTTTTGGACGTCCACTGACGTTATCGATTGGTCACCACTTAACTAACTTATTAAGATGGACTTTGGACGTCCATTGACGTTTAAAATATGTCCTTGACGGACAGACTACTTTTAGACCTATTTTGAACGTCCAGGGACGTTCCTTGTTTACTGGGATGTTTGTGATGTCGTGATAATGAAAAAATAATCTGTGAAGAGAACAAACTGTACTTTTTTTTTATAATTATGGGAAATAGTGTAAAACATTTAAATATCGCCTCCGGGGCCCTAAAAATCAGATGTGTATGTAATGTGTATATATTTATGAAAACATGTTAAGCAAATTAATTTAACCTATTTAGTTGAAAATCTAATTTTGTCGGAAAAAATATATATTTTTAATTTTGTATTTTATTATTTTATTTATTTTAAATGCTCCTTTATATCTTAAAGTCGAAAAGAATATATGTTTAATTCATAATAAACAGTAATAGAAACGCGACGCTAAAAAAAACGTAAACGGAAAAGACGGACGCAGAATGCGCAAGAGGGTCGATTCTGGAAGGCGTTGACCGCATCGCTGCGCAGGAGAGACTGCGTAGAAACCAACAACAACCATGGCGGACGGTGAGCACACCCTCTCTCTCCCTTCTTTTTTGATGAAATCCTGCGGAAAAGTAGCGCACTGGTGTGGGGTTTTTGGCGGAGGTCGTAGTTAAACACCTGAGCTGCAGCTAAGGGAGATTTAGAGGCTCTTAAATGCCGTAAGCCGGTCCCGGAGACTTTATAGATGCAGTTTAGCTTCGTGCTAATGGAGCTCATTGAATCCCGCCAGTGAGAAACAGCTGATAAACACAGACCATGTATTTACACAGTTCGGAGCACGTTTTCTGTGCTTTTACACCAGTGATCGGTCTGTTTTGTACAGTTTGGTGTTTACTGCTTGTAAACCTAAACCTCTGACTGATGAAGACCTCCTTAAACAGAGCATTAGGATTACAACCTGATGGTTTTGTTTTAAATCATAAACCATCATCAAATTCTTGTAGAATGACGTCTCCCTTTAAACCATGCAGAAAACAAAGAAAAATAAGCTTTGAATCTTAAGTTTGAGTTTTAACACTTAAGTGTCTGTGAAAGTGTTAACTTTATCATCTCCTGATATATTTTTACAAGCCAAAAGTTTTTAGAACTGGAGCATATAAACACAAACCTAAACAGGCGTGTAGATCACAGGAGTTAAAATGTAGGTTGGTTATAATGCATCTCACACAAAGTTACACATATCCAAGTATTTTCTAGACCACATCTGCTTTTAAACATGTTTGCAACATTAGGGAGTCACGTCATCTACCACCAGTGTGCAGCATCCACATGATGCTGATTGACACCAGGATGCTCACTGCTCCTCAGCTGATTCCAGCACGCCAGGAGCACCTTCACTGACATACCAAGACAAGCTTTTGGACTGTGGGAGGAAACTGGACTACCTGAGGAAAGCCACAAAGACGCAGGGAGAACACACCAAACTCCTCACAGTTTAAAAACCCAAAGCAAGGATCAAACTGCGGACCCCACAACCCTAAAACTGTGGCAGGTTCACTACAAATTGCTGTCCTACTTGTACATTTTTAAACTTCGTACCTAAAATACTTGCACAGGATCAGCTCAACCCAATGCTGGACTGAAGACTAGAATCTTTGATGTGACGAGTGTGTGAAACATCCATGCAACATATGATAAATTGGCAAATGTTTGTTTATATTGCTAAAAGACTATCATCATCATCGTTAGCTCTCTTAAGGATTTATTTACTAGTACGCTGAATAACTTCACACAGTTGCATAGCTAAGTAAATGCTAGGTACTGGTTGATACTTACATGCTTTTTAATTTGTGTCTTCCCAGATCACACAGACGCAGATCAGAGCATGGAAGGACACACTCCTGTGAGACACTTGATTTACTGCTATGGTGTAACCCAGTCTTTCCCAAGCCTGGTCCTCAAATACCCCCTTTCTGTACATTTTAATACTGACCCTGCATTAACACACCCAAGCTCAGTAAGGGGGGTGTTTAAGAGGATTAGTTGGATGGGAGGTGTTGGGAACAAGAGCAAGCTTTCTTGGTTAGCCAGATTGAGCTAAACCTTCACTGGGCAACATCAACATGGACACATGCTTCACCACTAACCTGTCCCAGGGCTGGTTGCTCTTTTATGGACCAGGGCTGGGAAATGCTGTTTCAATTAGTCAATGTCTGTATCGAAGTTTTGAGGAATTAGCTTGTATTAGTCTAAGATTTTGTGTTTGTAAATTTTAGGTTGCAGAAAATCCTCATGCAGAATATGGCCTCACAGAAAACATCCAGGTATTGGATTAAAAGCAAGAACTGAGTCTTTATCCTCAGAATTTGCATCAGTGAAGCAGTTAGAGCCTGCTTGCCATGTTGACTCTTGCCTCTAGTGCTTATGAAGGCAGTATATTGGCAGAAGAGTTACTTAGTTAATGACTCCTCACACAAACGAGTCTCTAAACCTGTGCCAGTGACGCGTCAGTGACCCAGAATCAAACCTGTGTGAAGCTGTTGAGTGTTAAGCTGTTGTCATCACGCTGCTAAGACAGATCTACAGCTCTTTTTAAATCAACAGTCTTCATCTGAAATAAACCAACTACTGATTCAGTGACCCCTAATGAGTCCCTGATTTCACTCACTTCTGCAGAGAATAGTGGAGAGCGAGAAGAGCAACGCTGACAAAGTCTCCAAACAGAAGGTGGATCTACAGAGTCTCCCCACGCGAGCATATCTGGATCAGACGGTGGTGCCCATCCTACTCCAAGGCCTCTCCGTCCTCGCCAAGGAACGGTATGTTTACTCACATCAGTGTGGATCCAAGATGGAAAAGAAATGTGTGAGTTTGTGTGTGAAACATAATGTAAATTGACTCAACATACAGTAACAAATGTATGAAATTAATCCTGAAATTACAGTAAAACAGCATTAAGTATCATTTAAAATATCAGCCAAATCTAGATATGTTTCTGATGTCAGTTCTTAAAATGTACATACTGGTCAGTATTAATTATTTTACAGTACATTTTGAAGTTTAAAGAACTTCCACTTTCGGTCACAATTCAACCCCTGCTGTAGGTTGCTTTGCCAAATAAAGGACCATTTAGGAGTCTCTCTTCAGTGCTGTACTTTATATATGTAAAAAATATATATAAAAATAAATATATATATATATATATACTTTATTTGATCGATCACTGAATCTGTGATTTATCTCAGAATATTTAACAAATATTTTTTTCTTTTTCCGTCCTTAAGGCCTCCGAATCCTATCGAGTTTTTAGCTACGTTCCTCCTGAAGAACAAATCGCAGTTTGAGGATCGGGGTTAAGTTGAAGATTATCAGAGCTGCCCTGCACAGCAGCTGACTTTTCAATAGAAATGTAACCGTGTCTCACTCATTTGTTTTCTGTGTAGTAGTTCCTTTTTTTTTTTTTTCTTTTTTTAACTCAAATAAAAATGTTGCACAAGAGACTGATACATTGTGATTTATACAGCACACAACAGCTCTCATCAGATTTAGTTTATTATCCAGTCCTTATACACTTTAATTTGTAATAGAATAGTAGTTATACATGACAGAAAAAACAGGTGAGGGATCCTCACACTAGGCGAACATAGAAAAATCAATTCAAATTTTACACCATAATTTATAAAATATATATTTCCTCTTCAGTATAAAGGATACGTACCCTCAGCTTATGCAAAAAAAAATGTTTTCTTCAGCAGTATATCAGGTTAAGACAACACCACCTTAATTTTTGTGTGCACGCATTTTTCAGAGCACTTCAGTAGTAGAAGAAAAACTGATTTAAGATCTGCTTCTTAGGGGGTTCTTCAGACCGTAACTGGAATCAAACAGGTTTAATATTAGAGCTTAATCTGGGGTCAAATAAATCTCAAGGTTATAAAGCTAAATCATAGACTTATACTAGTCAAATTGTTGTGAGGGTTTTAAAAAAGCTACTAAAACAACAGTGTGACTTGGTTAATGGAGCACCTTTTATGAGAATGTAAGTGTCAAATGAACTGATGTAACAACCCAAAACTTCTCAGCCTAGAGTTAATCAGTTCTGCTGTTCACATGACCTCACTGATCACCACTGTGTCAGGCACGAAAACAACAGGCTTTCTGAAGCAAAAAAGGCGACATGAGCTACAGAAACATGGTTTATTCTGTGGTGCAGATTAAGAGTCATGTTGCTGGGGGTTAACTCTTTAGATTACTTCTCAATTTTCAAGTTTTAGAAAATTGCCAAAAATAATGGTCACACGTGAAAACTTTACACACTGCCACTGAAGGCAATGAAGGCAACTTCTGACCAGAATTATGAGTTAATTACAGAGAATCATAAGAACGCTGATCTGGAATCTGTTTTGACCTTATATACTGTATATATACACCCAATATATAATTATGCAACAAGACCATTTTTGGAATTCTGATTCCAGTAACCCAGCGATTTTCCAAGACCGGCCAGACTGAGCATGATGTGTCTACACAATGAATCACATCACAGCTGCAGTGGACTTTTGACCCTGCAAGTTCCGCCCACAAATGCACGGGTGCCATAGCAACTATCGCTTTGTTTGGAAAAGCTTTCCAGAACAATGTGAAAACGATAATGATCAAGTATGATGTCACAATAACTGTTATTTATTCATATTGGGCTAATGTTATATTTAATATCGAAACATTAAAAATCTGTCAGTTTAAAAAGTTAAAATAATTGTTGATTCTCACATTTGCTTATTAAAAACAAAAACTATTCATAGGAATAATTCTTTACACCCTGCACAGTGCGTTGCATGGTAAAAATGAATGGCTTAAACATAAAAAAAAAAACAACTGCTAAATGTGCATTTATATAGTGTGACACCAGACTGTTTCTTACATATTTACTGCACTATGTAGGGAGTAGACATATGTTTAAGTTTCAGACCAAATTTAATTTCTTTTTTGGCACTTTGAAAGCAGCTATTCTGACCATTACTAAACCGTGCTCTGCAATTTCACTAAAAGCTATGTAAAATTTCCATATAACTTGTCCCACTTAGCAACAGATCTTCTGATGTAAAACTTCAGTGCACAGATACCTAGAACTGGCCCTTGATCAGCACACTTACTATAAGACATTTGATAACTACCACCTAAGATCATTCCAAAGCCAAATATTACATACCCCCAAAGCTGCCCACCACTGTATTTTCTTTATATTTCCCCAGCAAAACATGGTTTACTGGCTGTTTGTCCAGTGCGGCCTCTAGTCACTTTACCTGGTACGTCGTCAACCAGCAAGCTCTTCAACACCCTATCGTTGTAGATGAGACCAAAGCCAGCTCAGACACGAGGATAAATAAACACATTTTGTAATTTTTCTCACTGAAATAAAGGAGACCATGGTCACTGGTGTGCACCTATGACTTCCCAACAGGATCACCAGTCCAGAGCCTTGGTCAGATGTAGTACTGATTAGCTGCCAGGCTGTCCATAAATGGCCGTACCAGGTTGTCTGTGGAGAAGTAGAAGACCAGTCCAAACGCGATGGAGATTGGCAGTGCCGGCAAAGCCTTTTTAAAGATGGCGAGTAAGAGAAGAGTGAGGCAAAGGCCCTACAGACAACAATAAAAGGGAGAGTAGCATTAGCACAATCATTTAGGGCACCTAAAACAACTCTTCCCCCATAATCCTGATGTAGGGCTACGTATAAACAAAACTATGGTTTTTGTTTGCATTTCTGAGTTAGGGGCTACCTTTAAAAAGTGCACGATTTTATCTTCTTTAATTTTACATTAATTACAGGCACACAACTGCTACAATTTGTTTCTTCTTTCATGTCTTATATATAAATAAATTGTATAGTTTAATATCGTGCATAAATATCTTTTCAAAGTGCTAAAGCTGTCATTGTGTAAATACCAAATGTTTCCTAATGCTAAGCTATGGTAGCTTAGCATTTCTGCCTCTTAGTAGCCGGTAACTACTTATAACTGTGTACATATCTGAGGCAGCAGTGCTCTTATTTTTCTGTTAAATGACTGACATACATTTGAAATTAATAAAAGTTACATAGTGTAGTTTCTACAGTGCTGAGCCAAGATTAGCAATGACAGAGGCGCTATTCTCCCTATTACAGCACAGTGAAGCATCACAGTGATTCTAGAACTGTCATTTTAAGGTAAAATTATTATGTAGTGTCGCTTTAAGAAACACTAGTCCAAGTGTTAGTGCTGATGGTGCCATCTGTTAATGTAAATACAGCCAGGAAATGTGACGTAATACATTTTCATAGATTGCAGTGTGCCAAGAGCAGCACAAAAGTAGGCCACATCTCTCACACTGGTTTAAAGCAACAGGGATGGTAAAACACTCACTATGAGGATGGCTACAAAGCAGGCCAGGGTTGTGTTCCAGTCTCCACCCGTAGCTGCTGCTTTACCCACAAGAACACTGTAGAAAATGAAGTCCCCTAACCCCAGCTTCACACCTCCTAATAAAAATAAATAAATAAACAAATATTCAGTTTGAGATCACTCTGACCCATGCTTTTCCACAAAAAACATCAGCATTTCCAAATAAATATTTTTTTACTGCATTTGGATAAATAGCAGAAAATACTAGTATTTTGATGTTTAGTGTTTATTTTTGGCCCTCACAAAACATATTCACAGAATAAGTACCAAGTTTACAGATGATACAAACACAAACCGGTCATTGGGCTGTCGGCTTTACTGCCATGGAAACAACTTACTGTCTTCTTCCTGGTCCTCTTCCACCGAGTAACTTCTGTTCTGCCCACGGACTGTCTGTCTCTCAGGCTCCACCCTTTCTCTATCCACAGCTCCGTCCTCATTAGAACGCACTTCTTCATCTGTTGCAAAGGGAGAGGTTAAATGCTACATTACGTAATCGCACTGGCGTCTGAAGTTTGATTATAAACCTGGGTAAGCACATTACACTGCATCAGTAAGTCTTTTGGCTTGACCTCTAATGCTACATTTGCCTTCAATATAATTAAAATATAAGATCTAAAATATAAAATTTCATAAATGCAATAGTATATGATACTATAACATTTAATACCTAAGGAAATTGTAGGCTCGGAATAGCATAAATACTACAAAAGGGCAGAGGTTGGGGGTTATAGGAGTACTCTTAACATATGTATCTCACGGTAGTGATAAAAGGTGGAGTATTAAAGCTATCAAGGAGTTGTTATCAAGAGCCACAGTGATCAGTGTTGTGTCTAGTGTGCAGCAATAAAGAATACAGCTTTTTATAGGATATCAGTATTAGTGTATGGCAATCTGACCTGTACTCGGCTCAACAGAATCAGTGGCTGGATTGGCCATCCCCACCATCCACACCATAGCAGCTGAGAGACACAGAAAAAGTGAGAGAGAGATGTTAAAGATGACATTCTCCAACTTTTTGCACAAGTGAACATAGTTATGAAGTCGTCTTGAACAGTCTGTGACCTGCTTTTGTCAAAATACCACAAGGATCAAACCCCACAGCAGCGTTCAGAACACCCGCTTTTAGCACCTGTTCCTTTAAATGATAATGAAGCACTCGCTGTTCACCCCGACTATTTTCGCTCAGTTCTCTTTTTACTTAGTGCTCTTGTATCTCCATGTCTACTCTGTTTGTTTTGCTCAGTTTAACCCTTTATCCCATGCTTTTTGACTTTTATATTCAGGCTGATCACTGGGTTGTTTAACTTCACAAACCCCATGTTTTTCATAGCATGTTTCCTTTAAGAAGCTGGCTGTTCTAACTTCTTGCCTGATTGAGCGTGAGTGGAGTGTGTGTTTATGTGTAACTCACAGGAGTAGATGAGTGCAGGGAAGATGGGCTCATTCCTCTCCTGCGCTGTCTCCACCAGCATCCTCAGAGGGCCCTTAGGACACAGCACAGCTACCAAATCTGCAGAAAATAGCTGATTTAACAGGGAGAAGTGCTTGACAACTTTGTCACCAACTATCACTGACTGCACAGTCTCTGTACCAAAGGAAATGATATGGGACTAACATTCATTACAGAAAACAAATAAGAATAAGAAATAGAATCTGAAATAAAATCATATTGTTTATTTATGTTGTGTCTTTTTCGGCCCTCTGCCCACCACACATTCCACTGTGACTCCACAAGACAGAGACCCATAGTTCAACCACTGGTGTATGAGCTCAAACCTTACCATAGACAGAGATGGCCCCCAGTATGACCCAGGCTGACCACTCGGGCAGGTATTTGATGAAAACAAGAGCCATTAGAGCACTGATGACGATGAGGTAAGCCTGTTGCAGTTGTAGAGGACCCTTCCAGTGAATACAAATCATTCCCACTGCACCGAAATTCCAGATAATCATCGCCACAGTCGGATAATCCATCGCCACATTATACGTCTTAAACACCTCCCTGAGAATGAAAGGGTAAACCTACCATCAGGATTGGAGATTACATATGATTTCATGGCTTCAGCTCTGATCTTTGGCAAAGCATTAAATCTAGGGTTTCACAATATAATATATTCCACTGACTGGTGAAGATCAACAATGCTTCTCAGCTAGGGTAGTCAGTTAAGGGATAGCCTTGGCTCTCTCTAGAGCTCTCTGCAGGCGTCAGCCTCTCTTAGGGCTCTCTTAAACAGCCAAGCGTGGTCCAGATAGAACAGAGGTTCTATTTTAATTTTATCTCTAGAAGAAAACTATCGGTAAAAGGACTGTAGTTTATTCCAGCAAAAATTCAATGCCACACCCAGAGCATTGAAGGAGACCTCAGACCTTCAAAGTGATGACAAAAGCCTCAGGATCAGCGACGGAGAAGGAGGAACGCGACCTCAGAATGACCTTCTGAGAAAAAGGCCCATGAGAGACCTACATGGACGTTTCTCTCACAAGGCGGCAGATCAGTGATGATGGAGAATTCCCACAGAGAACTTCAGAAAGCCACCAGCTCAGACGGGGTGGTCGCCATGTCCCTGGCCAAGCGGGAAAGGGGAACGCCAGCGGCTGCAGTGCTAAAAGAAGCCACTCCAGAAAGCACTGCGTGTCAGCGACATGCTCCCAGCTATCTCCAGTCCATCTCCAGGGATACGTAAGGTCACATGGTTCATTTATTTCATAGCTCAGGAGGTTGGTGCTGAATGCTTGCTGGGATAAACCATAGCCTTTCTAGAATTTAGGGTAATTATTAGAGAAATTCCCTCATATATTAATCTCCCTGTTCCCTCATGTATCGCTGTAATCCATTTCATTATATGAATATATAATAAATATTCATTATTCGATATTACAAATAATAAACCAGCTGTGTGATAAAACCAATCCTTGGTTATTTGTTTGTGTGCACTTTTCTTGTACAGAATTATTACTTCTAATTCAGATTCAATTTTGGAGCCAAGAACCTACAGCGGGTCAATGAGCATATTTCATTAATAATAATTAATTCTAGCTAATTCTGCTGTATAATATGTAAAGTCACCTAACATGATGAACTACTTGTCCAAGCTAAAGTTGGACAGGTAAAGACACTACATATTATTTAATGGCTCCCAAGAATCGAGCTTAACAAAATTAATTAAATAATTAATTATTAATCAAATAATAATTAATTATCATTGACTCCGCTATGTAGTATTTATGCCACCGCAACGTGGGGCATAATAATTTCCACTACAGCAGGTCTATGAAGCAGATACACATTCATTCTAATAATGTATGCATTTTTGTAAATATATATTCATGCAAAACCTTGTTAAAACTGCAGTAAAGCAATATTGTAAGCAGTGTAGTCATAATCCTTTCTAATAATAACCTGAGACATAGATTTAAGAGACATTAAAACTTTCAGACATCTGGGCCCATTCACCACCATTTTGGAAAAAGACTCAAATGACTCTCATTAAATATTAGCCATGTCATTGTGGTGGAGTCCCCCTGAAACTACACATACTACTGGGTAAATGTCCAATAGCTGTACATAACTATAGTAACAATTTATTATCAGATATTGCACAATATCCTCTTTTTGGTTCCTATGCAACTCCACAGTGCTACGGTGGCACTTCCTGCTCTATTAGTTACACAAAAGAGATCCAAAAATGCCTCAGGTCAGCATGTAACTGAGCTGCAGATGAAATCAATACACACTACTGTATTATTATTACAGCTCATTTCTGAATAAAAGCCACAGAGGAGGGTGTGACTTACCCCAGATACATGTAACTGAACCAGAAGAGGAGCATTAAAGAGGACAAGATCAGCCAGCCGTGGATAAACTGAGGAAACAGTAAACAGTAAAATGTGTCTTATTACAAACCCGGCATAGACATATCATACATTAGATTATAGATATCAAGCTCTGATCTCTGACACCCAGGACCAAGGCTTTAAGCACAAACTATCAGCAGTAAACATATTATTCACAGTTAAGTAAGGAAATTAGTACTTTTTATTATTTATTAAATATTATCAGGTTATACACCTTTTCCTCCATGGCACTTAAATTGAGTTTTAACCATAGACTTCTACAGGGTGGAGAAGAGTATTCTATGATAGTGTGAACAGGTGTTAAAATACCAGGTTTTTACACTACTGACACCTGTACTGACACCCTGAGGTTTGGCCAATACAGACAATTTTCTTTCATTCATTGTCTGTAAGCACTTATCCAGTTCAGGGCCGGTCTGGAGCAGAATCACTGGAGGAAACCCACGTGGACACAGGGAGAACACACCAAACTCCTCACAGACAGTCACCGGGAGCGGGACTTGATCCCACAAACCCGGGACCCTGGAGCGACACTACCAGTTGCGCCACCGTGCCGCCCCCAATACAGACATTGTAATTTATTTAATTTAATTAACAAAGCTTTGAAATAAGTGATTTTTAATTCTAGCAAATAATAATATACATCAGGTATGTTTCTCTAAGCACATAGAGCTGGGAGGATTCTGAGAGAAGAGAAGGTTTACCTTATAACAGCGGTATTTGTACAGCACCACCAGAAATATAGTCATGACTATGATCACACTGATCATGATGATGGTGTTGAGCACTGAGTTTAAAAGCCTCTGGCCAACAGAGTTAGTGTCCTCTGTGAAGGGAGTGTAGATGCTGTAAAAAAAAGTTATTTACAGACATTTATATTAATATACGAATATGATGAATTCAAAAGAATTAATTCTGCGGAAAATCACAATGTGTCATAATACATGTTCAGATTGATGAGATGAAATGAATACTATTCCATTTCTGAAAGTAATAAATACATCTGAATGTGTCACTGTAAGAAAAAATTAGGGGAGGTAGGAGAAGCAGTCTCTGTTTCTCTGTCACTCTGAAGCATTGTAAACATTGTAATTCATAAAATAACTGAACCTAATTTTTGTACAAAACAAAATAAAGTGACAAAGCTCTTTTACAGTGGAATTATTACCAGTGGCATTCTGTATCTCATTCATTTGCCTTGGTGCAGCCCCCCTCTGAAATAGTTCCACAGCCCTCTAGGTGGCAGGCCCCCAACTTTGGGAACCACTGACATAGCTTAAATCTTAATAATATAATATCAATGATAATATAACATTGCTGCATAGAATTAATTATTGCATATTACTACGTAATCTTAAGTCTCAACATAAACATCCAGAAAAACATGAAAACGTGATGCTTCTTGAACTTACAGCTGCTGGCCGTTTTTCTCGGTGTAGAAGCTGACGGATTTGATGGTCGCCACGACGACCACCATACAGAGCGTGACGGGGATGAAGAGCATGATGACGTGTTTGGCGCCATACTTCAGCGTCAGCTCCTCGTCCTCGCTGTCCGGGATGGGCGCGGAGTTTCGTTCGGTTGCCGTGGGGACACCTTCTTGGGCAACATGCCCCGCCTCGGCGTCTGAGTTAGCAGACCGCCTCTAAGAGGAAGACGATGGGGATGAGGGTGGGATGTAACAGTGATGAGGATGACAGTGATTACTCACAGTTAATAAATAAGTTTAATAAAACATATTGGGTTGACATAACGTAATTGTGGAACATATTATCTATAAACATAAGAGTGAAGGGAATTCTGCAGAGTTTAAATCATTCGTTATCATCACCTCTTGGTCCAGCAATTTAGCTGTAGTATGCATCAGTGCACACTTAAACACAACATGACATGGCTGAACAAATTTTGAAGTAACAGGGAAAATATATACATTTATTTTCCCCATAAAATTATATTTATTATTATTTATCATATACATAGGAGGGATATGCGTCAAACACATCTCAGAATGAACCTGCGGGTCTTGTGTCAGCCCCTCCCACACTTACAACTGCATTAGGATGTGAAAGCCAGTTCTCATGACCACAATCACAAGGGCATAGGGGGCTGCCTCTAGATCAGTAGCCTCAAGAGCTAAACTCTACTTCCACTTACTGGGCAACACACAGATTCAACAGTCTTAATTTATGCTTAATTAGTTCAAGTTTGTGTGTTAAATTACTTCTAAATGTGCCTTAAAATATACAGTTAATCCAACATATCTGAAAACTTGAGGAGTACAATCTCGGTAGACACATCATTTCAATACTCTTATGTGAGAAATATTTCAACATTTTAAATTTTGTAACAGATACATAATACTGCTCCCATAATATCCTGTATAGCAAGTTATAAAAACATTGCACTGATAATGTGATGTACATAAATGTGTTCATTTCTCTTATTAGCTTTCCTTCACTTTTCCATAGTGAAATGTTAAGGATGACAGAAACATTGACTGGATTTATAGAGAACTCACTCTCAGTTACTAAAGCATTCTTTAAAGGCCACAGCACAGAAGCCACTGCTCACATGATGCAAGAAGCTGTCCATTGACTGAGGCTTTTTGTGAGAGGCTCCTGGATGGCTGTAGCTGACAACCATTTCACAGAAAAACATTACAGCATTTGATTTATTGTAAATGCATTATATGAAAATCCTGATTATATAACACGTTCATTTATTTATTAGTTATTTCCCTAATGGTGGATAATACTGATATTAGATTTTAAAATGTCAATAATTTATAAGACAGGTCAGTGAAGCATCTCAATGATTTTGAAGCTGTAACTTTAAGGCAGTGCTTCTTTAATTCACAAAACCAAGCAGCACTCAACAAAACACTCACACCCATGGACATTTTGCGATGCCGATCACCTACCAAAGTGTGTTTTTGGACCGTGGGAGAAAACTGAAGCACCTGGAGGAAACACACGCAGACACTGGGAGAACACTCCAAACTCCACACAGACAGTCCCCCGGAGCAGGGCTCAAACACACAACCCCAGGTCCCTGGAGCTGTGTGACCACGACGCTACCTGCTACACCACGTGCCGCCCCAGATCATGACATCATGAAGTCCATTCCTCTCTAACAATGAGCCGTTTTCACTTTCCACTTTTCTTTTTGAAAATGCCATTTTAGTTTTGTACATGATGTTTTCTTATGTCAAGCACACAAGTCAACAAAGAAATGCTGACTCCTCGGACATCCCTATTTGCAAGTTTGCAGACCATGATTAAAACACGATGTCAGCTTTTGGTCAGGGAACCACAGGCGCCATAAAAAAGGTTGTCGACAGCCAGAATCTGTTCCTTGATTGGCTGGAGTTTAAAATGATAAAGTGCCTTGTCCATTAAGCCCTGCCCACTGCAGTTTCCCCTTTACAGTGTTTTAGCACAGTGACGTTTTGTTACTGACACATCCCCAACTCTGAAAGTCAGGGTTCACCAAACAACAATCTTCCCACTAATAAATGAAACACTGTGGTGGCCTTCATGTGCGATTGTAACTATAATATGAAACACAAATCGAGTGATACCACCGTTGTCATGAAACTGTTTTACTGTTTTTTTCCCCCCTTGGTGTTTGTTGTTAGTCCATAACAAACAGAATTTTGGTTCATGCTTTCCCAGGACTCGCCTACTGAGTAGGGCTGTTACAAACTGTAAGTAAATAATGTGCCCGAGGCAGATGTCCTTTAGAAGGTTTTCAAAATATCTCATTAAACATAAACCAAAAGTTGAAATAAACCCAGATCCTGTCCCAGAGTAAGTCGTGATACCATAAAAGCAGTGTAGGCAGGTGTACTGACCCTTGGTGTCTTACACTCACCCGTTTCGTCTCAGTGGCGTCCTGCTGCGGGTCATTTGGCTTGGTGTAGGTGGGCAGTGATGGACTTTCAGACTGGACCAGCGCCGTCCTCTCGTTACAGGCGTCTTCCTCACTCTCTGAGGTGTTCATGAATGGAGCTGAGTGGAGGACCAATCACACGCTGCTGCAATATAAAGAGAAATTTCTATTGGTCACAGACACAAATAAAATGTAAGTGTAAGTTTACAACCAAAGTAGTACACTACACATGCTCAACAAAGGCCATTTCCTATATAAACCAAGGTAAACATGTAAAGCTTTCAGCTGCTAATTACATAATTACATCATTATGCATCTTCCACATTTCACTCCTCTTTTACAGGTGCTCATTTTAACTCCGGCAGGACTGTAGTAAAATAAAGCCTCAGATTATACACCAGCCATAAACAGGTGAAGGTAAGTAATTATAGTGGTAAACTATGTTATGAAAGTACACTTTTATTTGGTTAAGTTCTACATATATGGCCATATATTTGTTTTAGTACAGTGTCAGTCTTACACCTGTGTCATAACATGATGAAGTGTAGAAATAGAAGCTTAAGTGACTACGGTGTGATCTTGAAAGGAGTTTGAAATCTGTGTAAGGTTCAGTCACTTAAGAGATTTAAGGTTTAAAAGAGCAGAGGTAACCGAATAATGTCAAATATTAATGGTTTTACTTTTAGAAAATAAATACATTACTATATAGAACCATCATACAAACAGTTAGACATTTTCAAATCCAATCCCCGTGATCTCAGACATGATAAGTTCTTTGTAAAGGCTCGCACTGGCATCAGGTTTGAGGAAACAATATCACGTTTGTTAATCTGCAGGTGACCCAAAGAGAAACCTTAATTTCTCATCCAAGAGTAAAACACTGTTCTTTTGCCATGAATGACAATTTATATTTGTTCATGTACGACAGAAGTCTAACATCTTCCGACCCATCAGAGAGAAGTATTTGTGCAAAGAAAGCTTCCTGCTAGTAGCAAAATGTCCATTTACAGCCTACAGACAGGCTATATTTTTAGTAAGAGCTTCATGACATGAGTCAGAGTCATCAGAGTTGCACTAGAAAGCAAGAAGGCCTTAGAGACAAGTGAGGAAACATCTTCACACGCCACACCTCTTCAGTTTATAACCACAAATACGGTCAGCTTGAGCTACTAAAAGTACCACAAGATTTAATGGTCAGTGCAGGTTTATTCAGTGATCTCCACGACTGAAAATATTCACGCAAATGTTCACTTCAACAAAATCACAGTGATCTGATTGAAACAGTTGTTAGTAGAGACAAGTACTGACTTGAGTAACATACTGATTTTTTTTACTGATTGACGTTGCCTTTAGACAATCCTCAACTTTGTGCATAAGATATCAGGCTAACTCCTGTTCAGATCCGGTTTTGTGGATCAGCCCCCTGCTCCAAAGGACTAGGACTGAAATTCTTAGTGGGATTGAGTCGATGCTGACTACAAACAGAACCAGAATCCCACCCCTCCACCTGCCCCCTGTCTGACTGAGCCTCCAACATCAGTCCCCAGCACAATCATAGCTCGGTAGCATTTAGACTAAAAGCTCATCTTAAAACTAACATCTTACGCATTGGGTAACATATCTGAATTTTCGAAATTCATGTCTAAAACTCAGGATGTAGCTTGAAGTGGCATAAATCTCTTCAGACGTCTGGTTCCTCTCACCACCACCTGAATTTAGAATTCCCCTTTAAAGCGTTTAAAGGGACAGTAATATTTTCCAAACACAAATACAGCTACTCTGCCCGAACACACATGGAGCAAAAACATGAACAGACAGGAAAAAGCAAGCCCTGTCTCGGGTTGATTTTCTTATATATTTGGTATATGAATATATAGTATATTTTGATAAATACCACTCTACACAACGGCTCCTTTATAAACACCATTAGTCTCTCCACCGAGGCTCTGATAAACACTCTAAACACACACAAACACCGCGAGAAGGAAAAACACTCCACAAACCGCGTACTTACATAAAAGCTGAGGAAATCGCTGAATTTTCTCTCTCTCTCTCGCTCGCTCTCTCTCTCTACAACAGCAGAACAGGAAGTGACGCAGGTCAGCTGATCTCTGGCGCGTCACCTGACTGCCTTGTTGTTGTTTACTTTTTATGGTTTAATGTTAGCTGGAAGCCTTTTAATTTATTTAAACTATATAGAATTAAATATTTAAATATTTTATCGCTGTTCAATAATATAAATGTATAAAAATACATGTATATCTAAAACGCAAATTAAAAAAAACATTTTTAATTCTATTTCTGTGGACTTTTACTGGATCTAGGCTTGCCAACGGTAAAATGCCGCTTTTTTTTTTAGCGTTTTTGAACGCTAAAACGTGTTCAGTGTTTTTTCCTTTATGATGCGAGCCGAGATCTGAGTTACGACGGAGCGAGCTTACGTCACCCGCCACTAGGTGGTGGCCCAGCAAGCGTTCAGTTCACTTGGTTATCTTGCCGTGCATCTCTGTCGTATCACTGTTTTTTTTTTTTTTTTTTAGCATTAAGTAGCGAATAATTTAATTTAAGCGATAGAGCACGAAAAGAAAACTTCCCCACCTCCTCCGCCAATCTCCTTCACCAGCATCTTCGTCTTATCTTCAAGGTACATACACTTAAAAAAGAATGTAAAGAAACAAACTGGTTCTGATGTTATGTATTACCTTTTTATACATTATTTGTTATTCATGAAGTACATTTTTCTTATTTAAAACACAACAAAAATGCCCTAGTGTTGAGGAGACAAGAACGGATTAATAACATTTTAATGGGGAAATATAATTAGACATACGAGCAAACTGAATTACGAGCTCCGTCACAGAGCGAATGACACTGCGGTTAAGCACCGCGGTCACGCCATCTGACTGGAGTCAAGCCAGCCTCCACTTGGAAAAGCTTGGTCAAGCCAGCCCCCACTTAGATTTGGTGGAACGTCGTATTCTGAACATTATGGTAAAAGCGTGCAGAGGAACAAATTTCTAAATAAAAGCCAAAATTCAATGACAGGAAATGTATGTAATAATAAATAATTTTCTAAACAAATAATAAATGGATAAACAACAAATGTTTGCTATTTTGTGGAAATTATGAAGATTTTAGGACATGACTCTCAAGTCACTCTGATGTGCCATTTTAAAAAAAGGCCCTTTGTGTAGTCCTATGCCTGTAAATTTATTTCCAAATGTAAACAATTATTAAAAGGAAACCTTTAGTTTGCACAGAATAATTTCACTTCATATCCATAGTACAACACCTGATTATGTCACTCAATTAATATAAAGTCATTCTGATGTGTCATTTCAAAATAAAGGCCCTTTGAATTGTCCCATTTCTGTAAATTTAATTTCAAATTTAAATAATTATTAAAAAGAAACCTTTAGTTTGCACAGAACAATTTCACTTCATAATCATAGTACCACACCTGATTATGTCACTCACTAAATATGAAATCATTCTGATGTGTCATTCCAAAAGCATCTTCCAGTAGCCTAAGTTTAGTTAGCACATGGATGTTTAGGCTATAACTAGCACACGTATGCTACTAGAATGTAAACGGATCAAACAAGTAACATGCTACAAACATAGCATCCCATATTAGCACACAGTCCACTGTCACTTTGTTTATGGACAACTGAACTACAAGCTTTTCCCATTCTAATATCACGATATATGTCTGCGTCAGGCACAAAAAGCCAAGAACTGAAAGTCATTTATAGGTGCCAGCACCTAGTGGCAAGGTGATACATCGCAGTGGCACAATTTACACCTCATCTGTAGCACCAGTTTAGGAGTATATGATATCTTAAATGATAAAAAGGGACCAGGAGGTTGTGGGTTCGAGTTCCGCTCCGGGTGACTGTCTGTGAAGAGTTTGATTTGTTCTTCCCGTGTCCGTGTGGGTTTCCTCCGGGTGACTGTCTGTGAGGAGTGTGGTGTGTTCTCTCTGTGTCTGTGTGGGTTTCCTCTGGGTGACTGTCTGTGAGGAGTGTGGTGTGTTCTCCCTGTGTCTGCGTAGGTTTCCTCCAGGTGCTCCAGTTTCCTCATACGCTCCAAAAAGACATGTCGGTAGGTGGATTGGCTGCGGACACTACAGATCGATCTCTCTGTGGAAGTTTACTTTTTCCTGAGAAGCCCGCTGGTTGACCTCTGGCCTAGATTCGTATTTTTGCAATCTGAATTTTTTTACTTGAATTTATGGGTCTGTATCTTTTAAATCAGATTTTTTTACTCTGAATTTTTGTAATCTGAATATTTTTAATTAGAATTGTTCAAATCTGAATATTTCACCACCTCAAAATGTCAAGTTTATCAAATGTCAGACAAAATAATTCAGATATGAAATATTCAGACAAATGCAATCCAAATATTCAAAAACCAAACAAATATAATTAAAATATTCAAAATTCAGAAAAATATAATTAAACTATTCAAAATTCTGATCAAATATTTATGTCATTGAGCTCCATATTAGCATTTACACAGTCCACATAAATAGGGTACACACATGGTGATAACTGGATGTTTTAATAGCTGGAATTACATTACAAGTCACAGTAGAGGGTGAAATGAGAGAATCATTTTTATCCTTTTCTGAAATTTTGATTTTGAGGAGCAGAAATGACAAATTAGAAAAATGGAAAAACGAAGTAAAACTCATTCTTTTCTTAATATACCAAATTGAAAAAATGAAGTTTTAAAACCAATTTGCTATAATTGTATTTAGCCTCAAACGATCAGGAAATTGAACTGATAAACGTTACATGGACCAAGCACTGTAGCCAATGGAGTCCCTCCCACAGGGGTGTGATCTGCGGCGATGGCGAGCTCCGGGTCGCTGAGACTGACATCAGATTATATCACATAAAGCGTCTATAGTTGAAACACTGGGGATCTTAAATTACAGTTGTTTAGATATAATTAATGTTAGCTCCGTGTCTTGGAGAAATTACATTTTGCTTCTCTCTCAACACATTTATGATTAGGAGAAATGACTATAAAGCTAACTCTGATGTTTAGACTCAAAGTAATTATACACACCATATTACAAAATTATATCCATAGATTAATAATAATAACATCAACAAAATATTCCTAGAATGCCAGACACTGTATATATACTATCTGTATATTTACCATAAAACATAATAGTAAATCAATGGCATCATATATGTATTAACATCATTGGTTATAATAATTAATCATTAATATTTTAAGTTAATAAAATACCAAGCAAATAGAGGAACTAAAGTTATTTGAAATATGCAAACATTCATTCATCATTCATTATCTGTAACCCTTATCCAGTTCAGGGTCGAGGTGGGTCCAGAGCCTACCTGGAATCATTGGGCGCAAGGCAGGAATACACCCTGGAGGGGGCGCCAGTCCTTCCCAGGGTTACACACACACTCACACATATCTACAGACACTTTTTGAGTCGCCAATCCACCTATCAACATGTGTTTTTAGACTGTAGGAGGAAACCGGAGCACCCGGAGGAAACCCACGCTGACACAGGGAGAACACACCAACTCCTCACAGACAGTCACCTGGAGCGGGACTCGAACCCACAACCTCCAGGCCCCTGGAGCTGTGTGACTGCAACACTACCTGCTGCACCAGCGTGCCAACAATATGCAAACAATGGTAAAAATAAAGAAATGGATCGTTAATCAGTCATGCTTTTCCAAAAATAGAATAGAGTAAGCTCCTCGTTATGAAACTGTAATAACGGGTTTAATGATTAGACTACATTTGGCTAACACAACTATGGAAAGGAAAATAAAAAAAAAATTGAGAGAACACGTTGCCATTTTCTCTGTCTCTCAAATAAAAAGCATTATTTTATTTTTTCATAAGTTGTAAAACCATCACTCCATTGTAGCATCAGTGTTGATAAAAGGGGTGGAAAACAGCATTCCTAAACAAAATGCTCCTTATTTTATCATCCATGCATTCATCTCCAGCCGTCTTGACTATTGTAACTCTCTTCTTTCTGGCATTAGCTCCTCACTACTACATAAACTCCAAATGGTCCAGAATTCTGCTGCCCCTCTCCTCACCCACACCCGGTCCCACCACCACATCACCCCAGTTCTCCACAGCCTCCACTGGCTTCCTGTTAAATATCGTATTCAGTTCAAAATCCTCCTTCTAACATACAAAGCTCTCAATAACCAAGCTCCCTCTTACTTATCGGACCTTCTTCAACCATACACACCTAATCGAATTCTCAGATCTTCCTCAGCTGGTTTACTCACCATTCCCCCTTCCAAGCTGTGTAGTCTTGGAGACTGAGCCTTCTCCAGACATGCCACATGCCTCTGGAACTCCCTCCCTCCAGAAAATCAACAGTCAACATCTCTATCGTTATTCAAATCCAATCTTAAAACATACATGTTTGCGGCTGCATTTAATCTCTCTGTTTCTTGACCAGCCCTTGTTTTTACCTTTGTTCCTGTTTTGTAGCATTGTATGTTATGTAGCGTTATTTGTTCCTCTTGTTTTGTTTGATTGTGGATGTGATTGTCTTTATGTGTTCATGTGATTGTAAACAGCATATTTGGGTTACTGAAAAGCACTTTAAAAATTCAATTTGTTATTATTATTATTATTATTATTATTATTATTATTATTTTAACAGGCAATCCCACACATGTCTTTACAAAGACTTAAAGGCAATGTTCATGATTGTAATTAAAAAAACAATATTGCTTCGCCATCGTCTGCTCTCCAGTCTGCATGTGTTCTTTACGAAGCCCCATTTGCTGTAAATAGGTGGGAAAATAATGAGGATATTGCTCCATTCATAATACATAGGTGTTAAACTAGGGTAAAACTTACTTATTTTTGCTGTTTTTAATTACTCAAGGTGGTCTCCAAATTTGAGAGACAGCAAAATTCAGGGTGGGCCATTTATATGGATACACCTTAATAAAATGGGAATGGTTGGTGATATTAACCTCCTGTTTGTGGCACATCAGTATATGGGAGGGGAAAAACTTTTCAAGATGGGTGGTGACCATGGTGGCCATTTTGAAGTCGGCCATTTTGGATCCAACTTTTGTTTTTTCAATGGGAAGAGGGTCATGTGACATATCAAACTTATTGGGAATGTCACAAGAAAAAGAATGGCGTGCTTGGTTTTAACGTAACTTTATTCTTTCATGACTTATTTACAAGTTTCTCTTTGTTTTGACATTGACATGTCGCAGAGGTTAACACGTGAGGAGCGGAAAGAAATTGTGTTGATGTCTGGTGAACGCAGTAACCGGGTCTTTGCGCGAGACACCCTACGAGACCACACATCTCCCATGCTACAGTTAGCAAACTGCTTGCCAAGTTTCGTGAAACTGGTTCAGTGTTGGATTTGCCAAAATGTGGACACATGAAAACTGCCCCTAATGAAGAAACAAATGGCACCCTTACAAACTCCGGCTGCTGCAGCATCTCAACAAGGATGACCCAGATCGGCGCACTGAATTTGCAGAATGGACAAAACAAAAATTGGAACAGGGCCCTCAGTTTACGCAGAAGATTTTGTTCAGTGATGAGGCAAACTTTTATGTGAATGGTGAAGTATACATAGAAACATAGCCACTGCTATTGGTCTGACACTAACCCACATTGGATAGATCCCTCCAAGACTGTTAGAACAAAAAAATTGATGGTATGGTGTGGTAAATGGGGTACAAAATAGTGGGGCCATTCTTCATCAATGGACACCTCAAGGCCACTGGATATGCGAAATTGCTACATGATGATGTGTTTCCCTCTTTATGCACTGAAGCTGGCACGTTCCCTGAGCTTTTCCATCAACATGGTGCAACACCACATTATGGGTGTCAGGTCTGAGCATTCCTAGATGAACAGTTTCCTGGAAAGTGGATTGGTCGTCGTGGGCCAGTTGAATGGCCCCCAAGGTCTCCCGATCTGACCCCCTTAGACTTTTATCTTTGGGGTCATCTGAAGGCAATTGTCTATGTTGTGAAAATACGAGATGTGCAGCACCTGAAACTACGGATACTGGAAGCCTGTGCTAGCATTTCTCCTGCCGTGTTGCTATCACTGTGTGAAGAGTGGGAGAAGAGGGTTGCATTGACAGTCCAACACAATGGGCAGCACTTTGAACACATTTTATAAGTGGTCAGAAACTTGTAAATAACTCATGAAAGAATACAGTTACATTGAAATCAAGCACACCATTGTTTTTCTTGTGAAATTCCCAATAAGTTTGATGTGTCACATGACCCTCTTCCCATTGAAAAAACAAAAGTTGGATTCAAAATGTCCGACTTCAAAATGGCCGCCATGTCACCACCCATCTTTAAAAGTGTCCCCCCTCCCATGTGCCACAAACAGGAAGTTAATATCACCAACCATTCCCATTTTATTAAGGTATATCCATATAAATGGCCCACCCTGTACATTGCTGCAAAATGCTACAAAACTAAACAACTCGAGTTACAAATGAGCTTCTGTGGTAATTCAAACAGTGAATAAATATTATAGACATGTTCCACCTTAAAAGACATGGAGCTTCTGAAAATAAACAAACAAGAGAGAACAGCTTTTCTTCACAGTCATAGACGTCTTTAAAGATTAATTACACTCAGTAGCTTCAGCTAATTTCGCTTCTTGTTGAACTTCATTGTTTGAAATTCACTGAAGTGAGTTTTTTTTTTCTTTATATAAAGAATCCTAAGGAATATATTCAGAAATTAACCCTTTAAAGTCTGATACATGAAATAATAATAAAAATAACAGATTTATTTTTAAATCACACATTATGTGGCCCTTTAATTAAAAAATCTAAATGTTGTTAATTTATACATTTTGGATCATATAATTTCTGTATGCATCATATTTAGACATTCACCAATAATTATTTTTCTTAAATTGGTCTTTCATTTAGTTCACTGCATCAGTTAAAACAGTTATTTATTTATACATTTTATATAATTTTTTTTGGTAACACTTTAAATTACAGCCAGCTATTAATTGGTAAGTACAGAGAAAATACCGGTTAAGTAAGTTGTAAGATAAAATAACTACTGAGTAAGTAAAGGGCATGATAGTAGAAATATGTGGTTATTACTGGGCATCTTACAGTTTATTTCATCATCTCCTCATTAGTCTGCTATGTACATATAATGCCTCAATACATATAGGCTAAAGAGTGTAAAATATCTGTAAGTATGTGATGATGATTATTGTGGTAAATAACATGTCATGCAACCTAATAAGTACAAAAAACCTTGAAACTCTGCTAGTGCCTGTAATGAAAGTAGCTGACCATGTCCTTCTCTGTAGGTGCACTGTAAATCACTTTAAAGTATCTAAAATTACATTCAGAAACACAGTGAATTCAAAATAGAAGCTGCATTCCTTATTTATAAAAAATGACAGTAATAGTCACTTGCTTAAACGGTCATACTTTCAATTCAATCTATAATTATGCTCAGAAGTACAATGAATTCAGAACATAGTTATGTGCCTTATTTGTAAAGTGTTCGTTAGATATAACGATATATCTACAATATAAGATAAATAAGTAATTACCATATATTTCTAGTATAATACACTTTACTTACTCAGTACTTACATTTTCTTACAACTTACTTAACTTACAACATGTGTTATTTGTAAAATGTTTGTAAGATACAAGTAATAATCACATATTTGTACTATCATGCCCTTTACTTACTCATTACTTATTTTTTAACAGGTATTTTCCCTGCACTTACCAAGTAATTAGCAGGCTGTAATTTAATGGGTTCCCCATTTTTTTCTTAAGTTTGATTAATTTCAATTAAACAATATCAAATAATTGTTTCTTTTCTTCAGAACGTATCGGGAAAACATAACATTGAGCCGATGAGAAACACTGCTCTAGAAGTCCTAGACCTCTGTTCTTCATTCTGGCCTTTTTACATTTCATATAGTGGTGGTAATAAAAACACCAAAACCACAAAGGCTCTTTTTTGTTGATCTGCACAAATGTGTTTCCACATTTAGAGGAACTACAGTTGTTTCTGTTATTGTGTGAACCTTGCCTTGAGGTCTGAGGTCATTCAACAGACCTCCCACAGTCACCTGTATCATCATCATCTTCCTCCGGATCTGTTTCACAAAGTCAATGTTGTTAACTTAGCCAACACATTTTGCACACAGAGGGTTTTGGAAAACTAAAAATACATTTTTGTTTCAAAAAAAGAACAGTTGTTTCTGAATATTTATTATAATTAATGAGCATGTGACAGGTAGAATACACTACAGCTATAAAATGGAACACAAATGCTTAGTTTTACGACAAGTAAAAGGAAATGGTTATTAATTTTAGACAAGTGAAAACGGATATTCACCCAATAACTATTGATGGCACCACTGTTGAAAGGGTTAGTAGTTATAAATATCTTGGTACCGTGATTGATGACAAGGTGCTTTGATCAAAATACAGTAGTATTGACCTTATTTTAGAAGTGTTTTATTGAATCAGTCTTGACTTTTGCATTTAAAACTTGAGTATTAAGAACAAAAATCTTCTCAGCAGTATTGTTAAAATTAGTAGGTTGGATTACAGGGTGTCAGCAAGCACCCTTATCACAGCAAGAAATATATATTGAACAAAGCTGAGTTTATTATTGTATCTGTTGATCATCCCTTGAAGGGGGAGTTTCAACTTCTTCCATCAGGTTTTACGCTACAGTCTTCTGAAAATATGCTGCAAAAGATTTAAGAATTTTTTTATTCCTAGTGCAATTTTATTGTTAAATAAGAGAGCAAAGTAGGGTCCTTAGTTCTCCACTGTATATTGTTTGCTTCTTTTTTTGGTTTGCTAATGTTTGTCTTAGTGTTTTTTGTTTGTTTGTTTTTTTTGGATGTTTTTTTTTTGTATGGATGGGATAGTTAGTGACTGCTCCCAAACCAAGTTTCTCTTTGAGAGATAATAATAATAATAATAATAATAATAATATTAAACTGAACTGAAATTTCTCAGTGCATGATTCATTACAAAGAAAGCAGAACTAGCACAGTGCAGTGCTGCGTGAAACACAGAAACAGAATAAAAATAATTTCATTTTGTTCTATTTCTATTTCTGTAACTTCCACAACAATATATAATATAACCTACTTTAGGAATATCTGGAAACATTTATATTCATACTCATATCTGTACAGTATAGATTTTATATTTTATGTTGTCTAATTTATGTCTTAACGCTCTTTTTTTTCTAGTACTTAACTGTATTTTTTAGTCTATTTATTGTTTATTGTACCTCTTTTAGAGTTATTTTTGTTAACATTCTGTGTACGTGTTACATGTCATACATGTGTTGCTGTCGCCAAGACAAATTCCTAGTATGTTTAACATACCTGGCGAAATAAAGAGATTCTGATTCTGATTCTGATTAAATTCTTGTCGATAACAGGGAAGTCTAAAGACACTCTCTGGACAAACCGGTTGAACATTTGCACAGTTTAGGTTAGTGTTCCCAATAATGAGTGCGAGTGTTTTGGACAATGTAGGAGGACTCTTCCGAAAAATGTAGTGGCACTGTTTGGACAATATAGCGGTCATTTATTGAAATGTTAACCCAGTGCTGGCGCTCCGCCCACGCGGAGTACGCACTGCGTGTAGGGCACCCAAAACTCAGGCTCGTGAAAAATCATAATAATAGTTATTATACCACAGTTAGTTCCGATCCTGCGATGTGATTGGCTGAGAGACGTTCCAGGAGCGCCAATATTACACGATAATGGCACTCTGACCGAAGCTCTTCAGGTATCAGTCTGCAAAATACATGTAACCTAGCAACGACGCAATCGTTTACAAAACAGCTGTGGCTGGACTTTTTCACCCAACGGGGAATCGGTTCATTTTCCGTTCGTATTTTCAAAGGAGTAAAGAGTTATGGCACAGGGAACCGTTGTCTGCTTCCATCCATCCATTATCTGTAACCGCTTATCCAATTTAGGGTCGCGGGGGGTCCAGAGCCTACCTGGAATCATTGGGCGCAAGGCGGGAATACACCCTGGAGGGGACGCCAGTCCTTCACAGGGCAACACAGACACACACACATTCACTCACACCTACGGACACTTTCGAGTCGCCAATCCACCTGCAACATGTGTTTTTGGACTGTGGGAGGAAACCGGAGAACACACCAACTCCTCACAGACAGTCACCCGGAGCGGGAATCGAACCCACAACCTCCAGGCTCCTGGAGCTGTGTGACTGCGACACTACCTGCTGCGCCACCGTGCCCCGTTGTCTGCTTACTTATTAATAAACAAAAGAAAATAAACACAGTTAGTTCCGATCCTGCAATGTGATTGGCTGAGAGACGCTCCAGGAGCGCCAATATTACACGATAACGGCACTCTGACGGAAGCTCTTCAGGTATCAGTCTGCAAAATACATGTAACCTAGCAACGATGCAATCGTTTACAAAACAGCTTTGCCTGGACTTTTTCACCCAAGGGGGAATTTGTTCATTTTCCGTTCGCGCACCGTATTTTGAACAGAGTAAAGAGATATGGCAAAGGGAACCGTTGTCTGCTTACTTATTAATAAACAAAATAAAATAAACAATAAATCTCTACGTCCATGTGGTTTCTGTGATTGTGTAGTGAAAAAAATAACGCTCCTCTGTTTAATGACAGTGGAATGGTTTAGGCATTATGGGTAATTCTTGAGAAATCCATATCGGTAAGTGTTCAGTATGACTTTATGACTTAGGCATTATGGGTAATTTTTGAGAAATCCATATCAGTAAATATGTAATATGACTTTATGAGAAAAATACACAGGGAAATTCTACCAAAATCATACAGGTAATAGCCAGGAGGCCCCTCTGTTTAATGGCAGTGGAATGGTTTAGGCATTATGGGTAAATTTGGAGAAATCCATATCAGTAAGTATGTAATATGTGTTTATGAGAAAAGTACACAGTGAAATTATACCAAAATCATACAGCTGATAGCCAAGATGCCCCTCTGTTTAATGGCAGTGGAATGGTTTAGGCATTATGGGTAATTTTTGAGAAATCCATATAGGAATGTATTCAGTATGTGTTCAGGAGAAAAGTACACAGTGAAATTCTACCAAAATCATACAGGTAATAACCAAGAGGTCCCTCTGTTTAATGACAGTACAATGGTTTGGGCATTATGGGTAATTTTTGAGAAATCCATATCAGTAAATATGTAATATGACTTTATGAGAAAAGTACACAGTGAAATTCTACCAAAATCATACAGCTGATAGCCAAGATGCCCCTCTGTTTAATGACAGTGGAATGGTTTAGGCATTATGGGTAATTATTGAGAAATCCATATTGGAATGTATTCAGTATGATTTTATGAGAAAAGTACACAGTGAAATTCTACCAAAATCATACAGGTAATAACCAAGAGGTCCCTCTGTTTAATGACAGTACAATGGTTTGGGCATTATGGGTCATTTTTGAGAAATCCATATTGGTAATATTCAGTATGTGTTTATGAGAAAAGTACACAGTGAAATTCTACCAAAATCATACAGGTAACAGCCAAGAGGTCCCTCTTTTTAATGACAGTGGAATGGTTTAGGCATTATGGGTAATTTTTGAGAAATCCATATTGGTAATATTCAGTATGTGTTTATGAGAAAAGTACACAGTGAAATTCTACCAAGATCATACAGCTTATAGCCAAGAGGCCCCTCTGTTTAATGACAGTGGAATGGTTTAGGCATTATGGGTAATTTTTGAGAAATCCATATTGGTAATATTCAGTATGAGTTTATGAGAAAAGTACACAGTGAAATTCTACCAAAATCTTACAGGTAATAGCCTCGAGGTCCCTCTGTTTAATGACAGTACAATGGTTTAGGCATTATGGGTAATTTTTGAGAAATCCATATTGGTAATATTCAGTATGTGTTTTTGAGAAAAGTACACAGTGAAATTCTACCAAAATCATACAGGTAATAGCCAAGAGGTCCCTCTTTTTAATGACAGTACAATGGTTTAGGCATTATGGGTAATTTTTGAGAAATCCATATTGGTAATATTCAGTATGTGTTTTTGAGAAAAGTACACAGTGAAATTCTACCAGAATCATACAGCTGATAGCCAAGAGGTCCCTCTGTTTAATGACAGTACAGTGGTTTAGGCATTATGGGTAATTTTTGAGAAATATATATTGGTAATATTCAGTATGAGTTTATGAGAAAAGTACACAGTGAAATTCTACCAAAATCATACAGCTGATAGCCAAGAGGCCCCTCTGTTTAATGACAGTGGAATGGTTTAGGCATTATGGGTAATTTTTGAGAAATCCATATTGGTAAATATTCAGTATGAGTTTATGAGAAAAGTACACAGTGAAATTCTACCAAAATCATACAGGTAATAGCCAAGGGGCCCCTCTGTTTAATGACAGTGGGATGGTTTAGGCATTATGGGTAATTTTTGAGAAATCCATATTGGTAAATATTCAGTATGAGTTTATGAGAAAAGTATACAGTGAAATTCTACCAAAATCATACAGTTAATAGCCAAGAGGTCCCTCTGTTTAATGACAGTGGAATGGTTTAGGCATTATGGGTAATTTTTGAGAAATCCATATTGGTAGGTATTCAGTATAAATCCATGAGAATATTATACAGTGAGCTACCTCTGTTTAATGACAGTAAAATGTAATCTGTATTTCTACATGTCCACCAGGATTACTATTCAAAGCCAGTTAAGTGTTTATAGAAAAGTAAAAATAATACGTAAATGTATGAAATAATAAAATCAAAGCGTGTTTTGCCTCTTTAAAGTGATTTAAAACGAAATATATTCCTAATGGCTTGTTAATTTTAGCCCATTTAGTCCATTTTAGCATTGCGTGCATTTATTTAGTAACAGAGACATCGCTGCTCAAACGCGGGTTTCAGACTCTCTATCTGTCCCAAAGCGGACGTGGTGTTCTCCGCAATGAAAAACCGTAATGACGCGCCTATACGTGCATTCGGATTTGAAGCGCGGATGGCTTGACCGTCAGTTTCCAAAGTGCGGATAGCTTGACTCCAGTGTCAAACTGGCGATACGTATTTTTTTCTCCGCTGCTCTCGTTCACCAGCTCAGCAGCACGGATCTGGAGCGATACTCTAAAATACTCAATTTTAACTTGAACTGAGAGAACCTGACATCGTTTAGTGTATGATATAAACCATATCATGATATATATCTTAGCATACTGTATTTTAGTACTTTTATTTGGCGTTTGTTATGTACTATGAACACACGAGTATGTAATTGTGTAGTGAAAAAAATAACGCTGCAGGTGATACTTTCACAAAGTAATGAGTTGAGGCTCTTAGTAACGTGAACTTTGAAGAAACTGCTGAGTGTGATGTTACAAATTAGGTGTTTATCAAGTTATTAAAAAATCTAACTACTTGTACTCATGTATGGTTATATACTATGGACATTTGCGCTTTCTTACTTAAATACTAGTCTAGACCTAATACCTGTTTTGATTACATCTTTGTAATTTTTGTTTTACTGTTGTCCAACTTGCCTGTTTTCTGTTTCAGGTCAGTGTCCACAGACACGCGAGGTCTGCTTCTCCTGCTCTGTAAATGACTGGTGTAATGTAATCTTTCATCAGTCTATCAATTATACACCACAACAGCCTTCTGGCAAACACGTTTTTGGACTAATCCTTTAAGGAGCTAGTGCAGGGACTTCAAATGTCTTACAAATATACACTTATTGGAACAGAAATAGTTATTGAATGCTGTTGACTCATCAAAGCAAACTGCAATAATCACTGACACAACTTTGACTTCCTTCCAAATTTCTGTTGATTGTTTTTGGAGACATCCAGACTAATGGGATTGGTTACAGATGGCTTCAACTACGTTGGAGGAGGAGTGTGTGTGTGTGTGTGTGAGAGAGAGAGAGAGAGAGAGAGAGCGTATGAAAGGAAGAAATACAGAAAGAAAGCGCTGAAGAAACCAGACTGAGACAAGACGTCTTCGTATACTACACAGCTGATCTAGCATGGTTTTTCCTTAACTCCAACATTCACCTTCAACATGCTTTGCCAAGAAAACCTAATCTTTTACATCAGCTGGTCCCTCATCCTGGGAGGGTTATTCTTCTTCCTGCAACAGATGAACAAGCAAACCCCGTATGGACGCTATGTGGAGCGTTCAAACCCCGGGATCATGGTCCCAGCCAAACTCGGCTGGCTGATCCAGGAGCTTCCCTCATTCTTGGTCCCTGTGCTTCTTGTGCTGACCACAGAGGGCTCAGCAAGCTTGGGGAGAAACCTTCTACTCTCAACCTTCGTCCTGCACTACTTCCATAGGTAGGACAGAGATTTCAGACACAGAAATGCGATAGTACACATGTTTACAAGTTTAGAACTGGTAGCAAATAAATGTACAGGGTCAATTCAGTATGCAAGACCCTTTACAAGAGGGAACATTTCAGTTTGAGTCAATATAAGCATATCAAGCATTAAATGATTTGTCTTATCAAACTCTCCAGCGTAGTAGCAACCTGAAATTTAGAAATCATTTCTTCTTCAGGGGTTTTTAGCAACACTCTGTAAAACTTGCTCAACCTGGTAACAGTGACTGTCAACATATTTGGGGTGGAGCACTGACACAAAAGTTTAATCTTAGTCATAACAACATGAAATGTGGACAGGAAGAAGTACTCAAAGTAGGATTCTGAGTGTAATTCTGTGCAGGTTTCCAGTTACTAATAGTGTAAAGGTTATAACCATAGCATTTCCTCAGTGGGTATACAGGTACAAACCAGATCAGCAAGTGCAGTTATGGGGTAATCTCCTGTGACATCTCACAGTTAACTATAATTTGCAAAACGTTTTGTATTGCAAAATTTAACCTCAACCTGTGCAACATATATGCATACGTACAGAAAAAAGTGATGTGCTGAAATTCAACAGTGCGTGTACACAAAAGAGAAGAGCAAATAAAAACATTTATACATTTTAAAGGTTTGTTGCATAAAGGCCTTTGTTTCATAATATTTCCGGCTTTCTAATGTTTATATTCTATGGTATATTAACGTTTCTGTTTTTCTAATATTTCATAATATTTCTAAATTATGTTGCATTTGCTAAAATAAATACATGCTTGAACATGTTTATTTGTGTGCGTGTGTGTGGCAGGTGTGTTTGAAAACATTTGGAAGAATCATAATAGGGAGAGCGATATTAAAGTTCTTTTCAAGCACTATAAATATTCTGGATTTGGATGTTAGTGTTACTATAAGTGGGTGTTGTTGTGTGGTTCGTAACACAGCTTCTCTGCAGAAGATTAGGGTTCAGTGCCCTACCCTGGTAGCAGACTGAAATACATTATTAAGAGTGCTTGGCCAAGACTCTTAAACTATAATCACCTACATCCTTATCCTTCATAAACGCATCTGCCAAGTGCTGTCACTGTCACTGTAAAGGTAAATGTAAATGTCTTAGCTTTCTTCAAAATTTTCACAAATGTTCTAGTCGACTAATTCATTTAATAAATATTTTGTTTTCCTAAAATGTGAATGGAAAACTAAGCAGTGTTAAGCTAATGTGCCGCTGGTAAATGAATCAGTGTAGCCTTTCACACCAGCAGTAATGCAAATGGAGCACAAATATACGTTTTGAGTCTAATTTTTTAAGGCTTTAGTCTTTAGCATAAAAGTTATTTAAGCAATATATAAATAATTAAGACATTTCTATTTGGTTTTATCACAAGAAAAGCAGAAACGGCTTTTGCCTCAAGATGATTAACACAATCACCGTGTCACTGAGGTGGTACCCTCGGGGGTACATCTTTAAATCCTTTAATTTGGGAATAAAATGGTATCTTATTCTATATTAATTGTAGATTTTAAACTTGTGTTGATTTCATATGCCCCATTTCACCTCCATTATTTTATTGTTCTTTTATTTTACATAGTTCATAGTTCACCCTCTGGAGAACAGTGTGTAATGTGCCTTTAGTGAACAGAATTGGATTTCAACACCACTGCTGTATCTTTACTGGTACGTTTTGTACCTTTAGTGACCAGTATAACTCTACATAACACATGTGACCTCTACCCTACTTTTTTTCTGAGTGTATTTGTGAAGCACTGCTTCTGGTCTGAAATCGGCGGTAGGTGCATTATTCTTTTCTGTGCTTCTGTCAGGACTTGTATGGAATCCACAGGCTGGGTAAACATTGGGGTGGGGGGTCATTGCTGGGTCTTGTTTTTGTCTGAGCACACACCAGCAAAAGTTTTGAACAAGTTTTTATTTTCTACACGTTGGTCATTAGAGGCTCACGCACAAGCTGGATGAGAAAGAAATAACATCTGCAAGAAATAACAGCAGAAAAACTGTACACTGATGTGAACAGGATCAATTTGTTTAAACATGAAGGATTTGGACATTTGGAAAGGATTTTGAGAAAAACAAGCAGAGGCTAATTTAGAGGAAATGACAGATCAGATTAAAATTCCAGCTCAGGTTTCCTTTGTGTATCTTGATAGCCAAAATATCCCTACATTTACCACATGGCTAATCAAAGTGCTATAACACAGTGTACTATTATGTAGTCAACGTTAATTATTTTATCCAATCCCATTGGAAGTTACAGACAATCTACTCATTTTAACTGTATACTCTGCATACATATACATTCAGTAGTGCATATTAATGCCTAAATGAGCGTGTTTGTGGTGCCTTTTAAAAAAAACCCTTTCTTTTCATGATGATCACAAACCTGGTAACCTATTCTCAATCCCAATCCAATTCTCAACTCGATCACTCGTGTTTAGCAGAATAAATATTCTCCAACAGGGGGCACCAAAAACACTACCATTCACTTTCAGCGGTTCTTAAGGTGTATTTTGCATCACTGATGATTTTCCTTGTCTTCTTTTGTCTTTCCCCAGAACATTCATCTACTCCTTGCTGACCAAAGGACAGCCCTCTCCTCTCAATATTGTGGTGTCTGCTGTGGTGTTTTGCTCCATAAATGGTTTTCTGCAGGGCCATTACATGCTGCACTGCGCCCGGTACGAAGAGGCCTGGAAAATCGATACTTGGTTTATAGCTGGTGAGTTTTCTCCTAACAGGCCCAGTTATACAGTGGGTGAAAATCATTCTTAGCTTTGCTAGCTTGTTCAGGATGCAGGAATCCACAGACACACACACACAGGAAGTTGCTGACACATGAATCCACACAGTGTTTTCCTAAAGCCACTGAAGCCCTGCTTGCGGTTGAAAAGAAATTTGGGCCTTTGCTGGTGAGGTCATTCACAATTCAATGGCTCAGACATAAAGAAGAACTTTTATTCAGTCATCTACTACACTCTCAGTAGAGGTACATTATTGTCAATAAAGATACAAACAGTGTGAATGTAGTTTTAAAGGTACAGCAGTGCTGTTAAAGTCCAGTTGTGTTCCCTAAAGGTTCATTACATTCTCTTCTCCAGAAGGAGAGGGGGATGTCTGTAATCTTTCATTACAGAACTGTGTCAAATAAAACAACATAATAAATGTCCTGGAGATTAAACAGGGTGTATGAAATCAACATGATTTTAAAATCTAAAATTAATATAGAACAGGGTACAATTATGTTCACTAACTGAAGGTTACAAAAATGTAATCTTGATGGCACCAACACAGTGACAGGTTTTTTTTGACAGTGTATACGTAGTGTGGGGTATTTTAAGACCTAATAAAAACTAACTATGCTATACTTACTATATCATTTATATTTAGTGAATTCAGACACTGTTAGTTTCACAGATGATCAGTTGTGAACTGAAATAGCATGCTCTGGAGCACTTCATTCATTCATTGTCTGAAACTTATCCAGTTCAGGGTCGCAGTGGGTCCAGAGCCTACCCAGAATCACTGGGCACAAGGCGGGAACACACCCTGGAGGGGGCGCCAGTCCTTCACAAGGCGACACACACTCACACATTCACTTACACACTCACACCAACAGACACTTTTGAGTCACCAGTCCATCTACCAACGTGTGTTTTTTGGACCGTGGGAGTAAACCAGAGCACCCGGAGGAAACCCACGCAGACACGGAGAACACACCAAACTCTTCACAGACGGGTCTCAAACCCACAACCTCCAGGTCCCTGGAGCTGTGTGACTGCGACACTACCTGCTGCAGCATCAGTGATGTTAGACATTATTCTAGTCTCTCGAGGGGACAACTCCTGTCCATTTTAGCCCAATCTCCAATAATATGTGTCTCTTTCAGCATTTTACCTGCTGACATTTGAGATCTGTTGAGGTTTGCTGGTCTATCAGACTGTCTCTTATCACACTGTGTTGCTTCATGTCTTCCAGATGAGTCACAGACACCCTACAGTTTTTTTGCTGCACTGTGGGAATGTGATTGTTCTGTTCTGCATAGATATGAGGCACAGGGTTAGTGGAACATTGGGCTACAGTTTACACAAGCGGATGAAAAACATAGCTGACAAGATGATTATTGTTTCTAAGGGTTACAGCTTGTTATGTGTGTATCACAAGTTTGTTTTCATGCACTCTGGGGCCATTAGTTGAGTTCCTTTTGGGAGACATGCCCTTTCCTTTTCTATAAATAGTACTAGTCCAACCCCTATCTCTATCCCATATCTAGTCCAACCCTATCCCATGTCCCTGATCCTAATCTATGGCTAAAATATTGTGCTGCAAAAATGTAGCCTAAAGCACTTACACAATGTACCTGTAGGTGTTTGTGATAAACTGGCAATGTTCATAAACAAATAACACAGTTTCTATTGGCAGGTCTGTGTCTGTTTTTCCTGGGAATGGCCATCAACATCCACAGTGACTACATTCTGCGGAATCTGAGAAAGCCAGGAGAGATCGAATACAAAATCCCAAAAGGTAACAGACAAATCCAACATTTCTCACGTCATGTAACAAAGGTAGCTGCACAACTTTAAGGAGCAATTTGTCAATTATTAAATAACAGTATTTATGAACTGTTTAATTAGCGTTAACGCGTGATGAATAATCAAATAGCTTTAGGTCACTGACTGAACTAGAAAGCGCTCCGTGGAGCGGGAACCTCACATGTTGCTGGTCACATTTAAGAGGTTCTCTGAAGAGGACACTAGGTTTAGCAACTCCAAAGCACATATCTCACCAATGCTAATCTAACTAGCAATCAATTAATATTCATGACCACCAGCTAGCGTGACTACCTTAATTGTTCACGGGCACAACGGTGTTCTTTTTCGTTTTTATTTTCAGGGGGAATGTTCGAGCTGGTTTCTGGTGCCAATTTCTTTGGGGAGATTTTGGAGTGGTGGGGCTATGCTATAGCTACGTGGTCTCTGCCTGGTTTTGCCTTCGCTTTCTTCACCATCTGCTCCATAGGACCCAGAGCTTACCACCACCACAGGTACCACAACAACCTTTTACTACATTTCAATGATCATGAGAGAAATAAAGGTTTAACACAGTATTCCTTATTCATAATTGTTGCCAACATATTTTAAAAAGAGTAATTTTTTAAATTGTAAATATTTTTGTGTCATTTCACACAAATCACACTGTCATTTCTGTACCAAGTGTGTCCTCAACACACTTGAATCCACCTTGAGAGGTGGGATAATGATAACCCTGTTATTTGGTATCAAAACTATCCAAGATTTAAGCCTAAAGTTTTGAAAAACCCAGTTTTCAAGTTTAATCCAACTACATTGTTTTAATCTTGTCGGATGCCTTTTGAAAAACTGGCCCCAGCTGGAGGTAGTTCATGAAGTGGCATTTGTCAGTTTGCCAGTTAGCTAAAGTAAAAATATCAAGGTAGTCCAAAAGAAAAGAGGTGAGCATCTTTTCTAGGGTGACCAGATGTCCTCTTTTACCCGGACATGTCCTCTTTTTTAGACTTAAAAAATGTCCGGGCGGAATTTCACAAACGTCCGGGATTTTGTTTTTCTAGAGCTTACATAGAACTTCGAGAAGCGTTTCGTTCACAAACTAGTCCCACCCTCCCTTACTCCGATTGGTTCGCTTGAGTGAGAAGGGGGAGTGGTGAAGTAGCCTAAAATCTTCTGATTGGACGGTCTGACTGTAGCGCTACAGTTATTGGTCGATAACCTTCTCTGTAAACATTTAATTGGTCAGTCTGCACGTCAGTTGGGTTTTGATCCCCGTGTGTGTCATATTTTATGAAAGTTCATTTAAAGGTAAATTTTAATTTAAATTTTACTAATGAGAACACATATGGTACATTTCTCATCAACATGCTTTGAGGAGAACACTAACCGAGGAAAATATTAATTTTAAGTTTGCTTAGAAACATGTTATGGCTTCCAACATTTTTATAAACATCAATGTATAAAATATAATGTGGTTTGTCTTCACTCTGCAGGTACTACCTTGAGAAATTTGAGGATTATCCCAAATCAAGGAAAGCAGTGATACCTTTTATCCTCTAGCAGCTGTATACCACAGGCTGAAACCGTGTGCAAGCATTAACCCAAGAAATATGAGAAAACCAGAAAGACAATAGACACAGACATTATATTTCTCAACTGCAGCACAAGTTCCCAGCCCTGGTTCTGCTTTTACCCTAGAGATTCTCTACAAAAATCCAGAAAATCATTGATATCTGCTATTCTGTTTTTCAGTGTCACTACATTCATAATCCAGCTGTACATCCCTGAGTTTCTTGGGGAACATTTTATTATGCATGGGTTGGTTCTACTCCAAAATAAACTACTTCAACATTAAGAATGTGGTTCATGTTTATTGCCTTGACTCTCAGCGATGTAAAATCACATTACAGTTTACAGTGTTTCTACAGAGTGATTCACAAAATTAGAAACCCTACAACCATACATATTCATTTAAATAATCAACAAATACACAAAAAAAAAATCAGCACACAATCAAACAAAATGCCTTTTCAGACCGATGTCTCAGCTACTCCTCCGTCTCTGCTTTCTGTTTGAGCTGCAGTTCAGTGTGAACAGACTTCTTCATGGCCTTCTGCATGAGCCATGTTGCTAAATGGAGGGAGAGAAAAGCCCCTCCAGCCGCCCACATCCAGTGCCTCCTCAGCCAGCTCTGGCCCTTCATACTTGTTCCCAGGGGAGGCATACGTGTTGGACTCAGTTTACAAGCAGCTGTGGAAGAAGAATGGGAAACAGATTGAGAAACAGATTGGAGGAATCCGAATTCTGCTGCTCATTTCAGGAAGTTTACAAGGAAAGACAAGGCAAAATATTGTGGGCTTGCCTGCCTAATGTCAAGTGTGAACTAGAGGGATATAAACCACCAGCAGTAGGGGTACTCTCGCTGTTCAGTAACTAAGGGACAAAATCAAGTAGTGTTTGTGATCCAGAATTGATGGCACTTTTCCACTGCATAGTGTATCTACACTATTCTACTTGGCTTTTCTGCTTTTCTTTTTGCTAAATTGGGACTACATTCTGATGTGTAAACCTTCAGCCAAGAGATGATTGTCTGTCTACACATCATAATGCAGACGTCCAGCACTAACTCTCCATCTGTAAAATCTCCAGCTGCAGCAGAGATCACATTTGTTTTTATCCGACTCACGACGGCAGCTCGTAAAATAACGCCGTGGTCTTTTGAAGAGGTTCAAATGGGCATTTCATTTCAGAAGTAAATAAATACACAACTTCTGAGATTTTTCTGCAGCCCCCAGTCTGAGAACCCCTGCATCAGAGAGGAAACGGTGTACATCCTGGCCTTACCTCGACTATGCCTGTGAATTACTCCTTGGCCTTTGCCTCCTTCTTCTTGGAGGGGCGCTCAGGGAGCGGGGGCAGGGCTGGAGGGCCTGGAGCAACGTATGTGACGATGCCGGGTTCAGGAATGTAATCCTCACGGTCCTGACGCAGCAGTGGACTAGATTTGATTGTGTACCAACCCCAGTGAATGAAGCCTAGGCCTGAACCCATAACAATCAAAACTTTGTAATTGTGCCAGAAGCGTCTGAGAGCGCCCATGACTGCAGGAGCTGGAGGACAGAGGACAGAGACGGGTTCATAAATGATCAACTCTAGACCCCTCCAGTGAAATTTAATGTTTAAGCTTTAACGTGTGCATGTGGTGTTACGTGCTGGAACACGTATCATGAGGTAAGACAGAAGTCAGTCCTATAACTGAGCATTTCCACTTTGACACTGCAGTGTTCCAAACAGTCTGCAACAGACAGATTCACATGGACAGGGTTTCTGATGTCATAAACCTAACAACCCCCATCCTGTCAGCTTGTGGGCAGGGATTTCAAACTGGAATTACATCTAACCCATTTATAATGGATTTGGGATATTGGTGACACGTGTTCACCTAGTATTTCTTATGAAATTAAGGATATTTACAGGGAATTGTTCTCCATTTTCCTGCAGTAACAGCTTCTAATTTTCTAGGAAGCCTTGAGACCAGCTACTAGAACATTTCTGTGTAGGTTTGACTACATTCAGCCAGGAGAACATTAGTAAAACCAAATATTAGTGTTGGATGATTAGTTCTGGACTACAGACACCACTCCAACTCATACCAAACGTACTGAATGGAGCTCCATCAGTCCAGAGAACACAGTTCCACTGCTCCACAGTCAACTGCTGGGGGCCTTATACATCCCCCTGTGGGATGGAAACCTTAGGCACATGTGCATCTACTTCAGAGCGTCAGCTCTGATGCCATACTTATCTATGGGTTCTTACTTAAATATAAGCTTATATATAATCCTAATACTTCTAAAAACCTCAGAGTTTAATTAAATATAACTCTCACCTTCAGAGATCAGCTGTTTCTCCTGCGGCTCCCATGTCTGGGTCCTCACAGGTCCGGCTTAAAGTTAGGAGAAACAAAAATTACAGTCTGCCTAAAATAAAAGCGAGTGTTTTTTAAACACACTCAAACGGGAGCTTCACTGGTCGGAAATATCAGGATAATGCACTGGACGTGGTTTGATTTTATTCTAATTTGATACTTTCTTGACAGGCAAACGCTTCGGTCTCATAAGTCAAACCTGTGGCGTAGGAGCGCAGTGATTGGTCGAACGATTCTGAGTTCTAACTGGTAGGTTATATAAAGGAGGCGGGGCTTATCGGGAGGGATGCTGTAATGTGTATTTTTGAGCAGAAGAGGGCGCCAAAGACCCACAATTCCAACGGATGCCGTTCAGAAAACCAGTTATCAGTTCAATGTGGGTCCGGATCCTACCTGGAATTCCATTCACTCATTTAAAATAATAATAATAATAATATTAAAAAAAAATAAGAATAAAAATTTTAATCAAGCCATCGGAAAAGAGTCAGAGCCAATCAGCTGGTAGTGTCCAGTGTGCCTCATGGCACTGAATAAATTTTTCACATTGTGTTTGCTGCAGATTGCAGTCTCTGTTGCATGCTGTTGCCATGTGACAACTAATTTTACAAACCTTTGTGTGAAACACAGAAAATTAAACTGCGTTTTTTATTAGAAGGATTTATTAAAGAAAGAAATTGTTACCACATAATTTGTGTGTTATGTGTTAGGGGGAGGTTGTTTTGTTTGAATATTGACACTTCACAGTCCTGACCTGAACATGTGACTGGTGTGTGTGTGAAAAAATAGGTACAGTATGCAACAGAAGGCATGTGATCAGATAAAACTGTACCACGATACTCAGAAAGACTTCAGTTTCCCAAGTCACCATTTCAATACTTGTAAACATCAAACAAAATAAAAAGTGTGAAACAAGTACAATTCAAAACAAATTTTAAAAATTAATATGAACATGACCCCTTTTATTTTTTTAATGAGAGGCCGACGCAGAACAGCCAATCAGAACAAAGGCTGTTTAAATAATCAATACAGGCCAGTCAATCAGAGCAAACATTGTTTATCTAGTATGCATCCATTTTAAAGTCACAGTATATACATGCAGAAAGGTAGGCTATAGGCTCTATAAAGTGTTAGCTGTTAATGTAATAAGGGAAAGGGTGGTCTCTGTGTTGCTCAGTTCTCTATGTGCTCTGCTTCTACTGAGAAATTGAACAGCGCAACCTCCAGCCAAAACACACAGAATTATTACATTCTGCAACTCAGGGAGGAAGAGAGGGTAATCTGTAACATAACTTATAGCTTACAACCCAATACAGCACTGCTGAACTGAATTGAGAGAGAGAGAGAGAGAGAGAGAGAGAGAGAGAGAGAGAGAGAGAGAGAGAGAGAGAGAGAGAGAGACGAAGAGGAAGAGAGAAAAATGATGGAGAGAAAGGGGTGGAAGGAGTAAGAGAGTGAGAGAGAATGAATGATGAGGAAAGAGCAATGGGGAGAGGGAAAGGCCTGAGGGA
This sequence comes from Hoplias malabaricus, assembly GCF_029633855.1. Taxonomy (NCBI): domain Eukaryota; kingdom Metazoa; phylum Chordata; class Actinopteri; order Characiformes; family Erythrinidae; genus Hoplias; species Hoplias malabaricus. Next base: position 64,680,332 of record NC_089801.1, on the reverse strand, counting down.
TCCTAGGTCTCCCCGCTTGAAAGCCCCCAGATTTCTAACTGTCAAAATAAAAGTTGTACTATGACTGTGAAAATACTGAAAAGGGTAAATCTGTTGTAGGCAGAAGTGCTGTTTCCTTCCAATAGGGTCTGGCTGCAGACCCCCAACAACAGGTCCCTCTCTTGCAGCTCCAGCAAGAAAACTGCTTTCTCTGGTTTTCCATCTTACATCTCCATACAAGACCAGATGTGAGCAGTGATGGGTTCATTTACTAGTACATTTAGATCTGTGAAATTTACTCCAGTACATTTAGATCTGTGATATTTAGATCTGTGATAATTAGATCTGTGATATTTACTCTAGTACATTTAGATCTGTGAAATTTACTCCAGTACATTTAGATCTGTGATATTTACTCTAGTACATTTAGATCTGTGATATTTACTCTAGTACATTTAGATCTGTGATATATAGATCTGTGATATTTAGATCTGTGATATTTACTCTAGTGCATTTAGATCTGTGATATTTACTCTAGTACATTTAGATCTGTGATATTTAGGTCTGTGATATTTAGATCTGTGATATTTACTCTAGAACATTTAGATCTGTGATATTTACTCTAGTACATTTAGATCTGTGATATATAGATCTGTGATATTTACTCCAGTACATTTAGATCTGTGATATTTACTCCAGTACATTTAGATCTGTGATATTTAGATCTGTGATATTTACTCTAGTACATTTAGATCTGTGATATTTACTCCAGTACATTTAGATCTGTGATATTTAGATCTGTGATATTTACTCTAGTACATTTAGATCTGTGAAATTTACTCCAGTACATTTAGATCTGTGATATTTACTCTAGTACATTTAGATCTGTGATATTTAGATCTGTGATATTTACTCCAGTACATTTAGATCTGTGATATTTAGATCTGTGATATTTACTCCAGTACATTTAGATCTGTGATATTTAGATCTGTGATATTTACTCTAGTACATTTAGATCTGTGATATTTACTCTAGTACATTTAGATCTGTGATATTTACTCTAGTACATTTAGATCTGTGATATATAGATCTGTGATATTTACTCCAGTACATTTAGATCTGTGATATTTAGATCTGTGATATTTACTCCAGTACATTTAGATCTGTGATATTTACTCTAGTACATTTAGATCTGTGATATTTAGATCTGTGATATTTAGATCTGTGATATTTACTCTAGTACATTTAGATCTGTGTTATTTACTCCAGTACATTTAGATCTGTGATATTTAGATCTGTGATATTTACTCTAGTACATTTAGATCTGTGAAATTTACTCCAGTACATTTAGATCTGTGATATTTACTCTAGTACATTTAGATCTGTGATATTTAGATCTGTCATATTTAGATCTGTGATATTTACTCCAGTACATTTAGATCTGTGATATTTAGATCTGTGATATTTACTCTAGTACATTTAGATCTGTGATATTTACTCTAGTACATTTAGATCTGTGATATATAGATCTGTGATATTTACTCCAGTACATTTAGATCTGTGATATTTAGATCTGTGATATTTAGATCTGTGATAATTACTCTAGTACATTTAGATCTGTGATATTTACTCCAGTACATTTAGATCTGTGATATTTACTCTAGTACATTTGGATCTGTGATATTTACTCCAGTACATTTAGATCTGTGATATTTAGATCTGTGATATTTACTCCAGTACATTTAGATCTGTGATATTTACTGTAGTACATTTAGATCTGTGATATTTAGATCTGTGATATTTACTCTAGTACATTTAGATCTGTGATATTTACTTCAGTACATTTAGATCTGTGATATTTACTCCAGTACATTTAGATCTGTGATATTTAGATCTGTGATATTTACTCTAGTACATTTAGATCTGTGATATTTACTCCAGTACATTTAGATTTGTGATATTTACTCTGGTACATTTAGATCTGTGATATTTAGTTCTGTGATATTTACTCCAGTACATTTATTTCTGTGATATTTACTCCAGTACATTTAGATCTGTGATATTTAGTTCTGTGATATTTACTCCAGTACATTTAGATCTGTGATATTTACTCCAGTACATTTAGATTTGTGATATTTACTCTAGTACATTTAGATCTGTGATATTTAGATCTGTGATATTTACTCCAGTACATTTAGATCTGTGATATTTAGATCTGTGATATTTACTCTAGTACATTTAGATCTGTGATATTTACTCTAGTACATTTAGATCTGTGATATTTACTCTAGTACATTTAGATCTGTGATATATAGATCTGTGATATTTACTCCAGTACATTTAGATCTGTGATATTTAGATCTGTGATATTTACTCCAGTACATTTAGATCTGTGATATTTACTCTAGTACATTTAGATCTGTGATATTTAGATCTGTGATATTTACTCTAGTACATTTAGATCTGTGATATTTACTCCAGTACATTTAGATCTGTGATATTTACTCTAGTACATTTGGATCTGTGATATTTACTCCAGTACATTTAGATCTGTGATATTTAGATCTGTGATATTTAGATCTGTGATATTTACTCTAGTACATTTAGATCTGTGTTATTTACTCCAGTACATTTAGATCTGTGATATTTAGATCTGTGATATTTACTCTAGTACATTTAGATCTGTGAAATTTACTCCAGTACATTTAGATCTGTGATATTTACTCTAGTACATTTAGATCTGTGATATTTAGATCTGTGATATTTACTCCAGTACATTTAGATCTGTGATATTTAGATCTGTGATATTTACTCTAGTACATTTAGATCTGTGATATTTACTCTAGTACATTTAGATCTGTGATATATAGATCTGTGATATTTACTCCAGTACATTTAGATCTGTGATATTTAGATCTGTGATATTTAGATCTGTGATAATTACTCTAGTACATTTAGATCTGTGATATTTACTCCAGTACATTTAGATCTGTGATATTTACTCTAGTACATTTGGATCTGTGATATTTACTCCAGTACATTTAGATCTGTGATATTTAGATCTGTGATATTTACTCCAGTACATTTAGATCTGTGATATTTACTGTAGTACATTTAGATCTGTGATATTTAGATCTGTGATATTTACTCTAGTACATTTAGATCTGTGATATTTACTTCAGTACATTTAGATCTGTGATATTTACTCCAGTACATTTAGATCTGTGATATTTAGATCTGTGATATTTACTCTAGTACATTTAGATCTGTAATATTTACTCCAGTACATTTAGATTTGTGATATTTACTCTGGTACATTTAGATCTGTGATATTTAGTTCTGTGATATTTACTCCAGTACATTTATTTCTGTGATATTTACTCCAGTACATTTAGATCTGTGATATTTAGTTCTGTGATATTTACTCCAGTACATTTAGATCTGTGATATTTACTCCAGTACATTTAGATTTGTGATATTTACTCTAGTACATTTAGATCTGTGAAATTTAGTTCTGTGATATTTACTCCAGTACATTTAGATCTGTGATATTTACTCCAGTACATTTAGATTTGTGATATTTACTCCAGTACATTTAGATCTGTGATATTTAGATCTATGATATTTACTCTAGTACATTTAGATCTGTGATATTTACTCCAGTACATTTAGATCTGTGATATTTACTCCAGTACATTTAGATCTGTGATATTTAGATCTGTGATATTTACTCTAGTACATTTAGATCTGTGATATTTACTCCAGTACATTTAGATCTGTGATATTTAGTTCTGTGATATTTACTCCAGTACATTTAGATCTGTGATATTTACTCCAGTACATTTAGATCTGTGATATTTACTCCAGTACATTTAGATTTGTGATATTTACTCTAGTACATTTAGATCTGTGAAATTTAGTTCTGTGATATTTACTCCAGTACATTTAGATCTGTGATATTTACTCCAGTACATTTAGATCTGTGATATTTACTGTAGTACATTTAGATTTGTGATATTTACTCTAGTACATTTAGATCTGTGAAATTTAGTTCTGTGATATTTACTCCAGTACATTTAGATCTGTGAAATTTACTCCAGTACATTTAGATCTGTGATATTTACTCTAGTACATTTAGATCTGTGATATTTAGATCTGTGATATTTACTCTAGTACATTTAGATCTGTGATATATAGATCTGTGATATTTACTCTAGTACATTTAGATCTGTGATATTTAGATCTGTGATATTTAGATCTGTGATATTTACTCTAGTACATTTAGATCTGTGATATTTACTCTAGTACATTTAGATCTGTGATATATAGATCTGTGATATTTACTCCAGTACATTTAGATCTGTGATATTTACTCCAGTACATTTAGATCTGTGATATATAGATCTGTGATATTTACTCCAGTACATTTAGATCTGTGATATTTAGATCTGTGATATTTACTCCAGTACATTTAGATCTGTGATATTTACTCTAGTACATTTAGATCTGTGATATTTAGATCTGTGATATTTACTCTAGTACATTTAGATCTGTGATATTTACTCTAGTACATTTAGATCTGTGATATATAGATCTGTGATATTTACTCCAGTACATTTAGATCTGTGATATTTACTCCAGTACATTTAGATCTGTGATATTTACTCTAGTACATTTGGATCTGTGATATTTACTCCAGTACATTTAGATCTGTGATATTTAGATCTGTGATATTTACTCTAGTACATTTAGATCTGTGAAATTTACTCCAGTACATTTAGATCTGTGATATTTACTCTAGTACATTTAGATCTGTGATATTTAGATCTGTGATATTTAGATCTGTGATATTTACTCCAGTACATTTAGATCTGTGATATTTAGATCTGTGATATTTACTCTAGTACATTTAGATCTGTGATATTTACTCTAGTACATTTAGATCTGTGATATATAGATCTGTGATATTTACTCCAGTACATTTAGATCTGTGATATTTAGATCTGTGATATTTACTCCAGTACATTTAGATCTGTGATATTTACTCTAGTACATTTAGATCTGTGATATTTAGATCTGTGATATTTAGATCTGTGATAATTACTCTAGTACATTTAGATCTGTGATATTTACTCCAGTACATTTAGATCTGTGATATTTACTCTAGTACATTTGGATCTGTGATATTTACTCCAGTACATTTAGATCTGTGATATTTAGATCTGTGATATTTACTCCAGTACATTTAGATCTGTGATATTTACTGTAGTACATTTAGATCTGTGATATTTAGATCTGTGATATTTACTCTAGTACATTTAGATCTGTGATATTTACTTCAGTACATTTAGATCTGTGATATTTACTCCAGTACATTTAGATCTGTGATATTTAGATCTGTGATATTTACTCTAGTACATTTAGATCTGTGATATTTACTCCAGTACATTTAGATTTGTGATATTTACTCTGGTACATTTAGATCTGTGATATTTAGTTCTGTGATATTTACTCCAGTACATTTATTTCTGTGATATTTACTCCAGTACATTTAGATCTGTGATATTTAGTTCTGTGATATTTACTCCAGTACATTTAGATCTGTGATATTTACTCCAGTACATTTAGATTTGTGATATTTACTCTAGTACATTTAGATCTGTGAAATTTAGTTCTGTGATATTTACTCCAGTACATTTAGATCTGTGATATTTACTCCAGTACATTTAGATTTGTGATATTTACTCCAGTACATTTAGATCTGTGATATTTAGATCTATGATATTTACTCTAGTACATTTAGATCTGTGATATTTACTCCAGTACATTTAGATCTGTGATATTTACTCCAGTACATTTAGATCTGTGATATTTAGATCTGTGATATTTACTCTAGTACATTTAGATCTGTGATATTTACTCCAGTACATTTAGATCTGTGATATTTAGTTCTGTGATATTTACTCCAGTACATTTAGATCTGTGATATTTACTCCAGTACATTTAGATCTGTGATATTTACTCCAGTACATTTAGATTTGTGATATTTACTCTAGTACATTTAGATCTGTGAAATTTAGTTCTGTGATATTTACTCCAGTACATTTAGATCTGTGATATTTACTCCAGTACATTTAGATCTGTGATATTTACTCCAGTACATTTAGATTTGTGATATTTACTCTAGTACATTTAGATCTGTGAAATTTAGTTCTGTGATATTTACTCCAGTACATTTAGATCTGTGAAATTTACTCCAGTACATTTAGATCTGTGATATTTACTCTAGTACATTTAGATCTGTGATATTTAGATCTGTGATATTTACTCTAGTACATTTAGATCTGTGATATATAGATCTGTGATATTTACTCTAGTACATTTAGATCTGTGATATTTAGATCTGTGATATTTAGATCTGTGATATTTACTCTAGTACATTTAGATCTGTGATATTTACTCTAGTACATTTAGATCTGTGATATATAGATCTGTGATATTTACTCCAGTACATTTAGATCTGTGATATTTACTCCAGTACATTTAGATCTGTGATATATAGATCTGTGATATTTACTCCAGTACATTTAGATCTGTGATATTTAGATCTGTGATATTTACTCCAGTACATTTAGATCTGTGATATTTACTCTAGTACATTTAGATCTGTGATATTTAGATCTGTGATATTTACTCTAGTACATTTAGATCTGTGATATTTACTCTAGTACATTTAGATCTGTGATATATAGATCTGTGATATTTACTCCAGTACATTTAGATCTGTGATATTTACTCCAGTACATTTAGATCTGTGATATTTACTCTAGTACATTTGGATCTGTGATATTTACTCCAGTACATTTAGATCTGTGATATTTAGATCTGTGATATTTACTCTAGTACATTTAGATCTGTGAAATTTACTCCAGTACATTTAGATCTGTGATATTTACTCTAGTACATTTAGATCTGTGATATTTAGATCTGTGATATTTAGATCTGTGATATTTACTCCAGTACATTTAGATCTGTGATATTTAGATCTGTGATATTTACTCTAGTACATTTAGATCTGTGATATTTACTCTAGTACATTTAGATCTGTGATATATAGATCTGTGATATTTACTCCAGTACATTTAGATCTGTGATATTTAGATCTGTGATATTTACTCCAGTACATTTAGATCTGTGATATTTACTCTAGTACATTTAGATCTGTGATATTTAGATCTGTGATATTTACTCTAGTACATTTAGACCTGTGATATTTACTCCAGTACATTTAGATCTGTGATATTTAGATCTGTGATATTTACTCCAGTACATTTAGATCTGTGATATTTAGATCTGTGATATTTACTCTAGTACATTTAGATCTGTGATATTTACTCCAGTACATTTAGATCTGTGATATTTACTCCAGTACATTTAGATCTGTGATATTTAGATCTGTGATATTTACTCTAGTACATTTAGATCTGTGATATTTACTCCAGTACATTTAGATCTGTGATATTTACTGTAGTACATTTAGATCTGTGATATTTACTCCAGTACATTTAGATCTGTGATATTTACTCCAGTACATTTAGATTTGTGATATTTACTCTGGTAAATTTAGATCTGTGAAATTTAGTTCTGTGATATTTACTCCAGTACATTTAGATCTGTGAAATTTACTCCAGTACATTTAGATTTGTGATATTTACTCCAGTACATTTAGATCTGTGATATTTAGTTCTGTGATATTTACTCCAGTACATTTAGATCTGTGATATTTAGTTCTGTGATATTTACTCCAGTACATTTATTTCTGTGATATTTACTCCAGTACATTTAGATCTGTGATATTTAGTTCTGTGATATTTACTCCAGTACATTTAGATCTGTGATATTTACTCCAGTACATTTAGATTTGTGATATTTACTCTAGTACATTTAGATCTGTGAAATTTAGTTCTGTGATATTTACTCCAGTACATTTAGATCTGTGATATTTACTCCAGTAAATTTAGATTTGTGATATTTACTCCAGTACATTTAGATCTGTGATATTTAGATCTATGATATTTACTCTAGTACATTTAGATCTGTGATATTTACTCCAGTAAATTTAGATCTGTGATATTTACTCCAGTACATTTAGATCTGTGATATTTAGATCTGTGATATTTACTCTAGTACATTTAGATCTGTGATATTTACTCCAGTACATTTAGATCTGTGATATTTACTCCAGTACATTTAGATCTGTGATATTTACTCCAGTACATTTAGATTTGTGATATTTACTCTAGTACATTTAGATCTGTGAAATTTAGTTCTGTGATATTTACTCCAGTACATTTAGATCTGTGATATTTACTCCAGTACATTTAGATCTGTGATATTTACTCCAGTACATTTAGATTTGTGATATTTACTCTAGTACATTTAGATCTGTGAAATTTACTCCAGTACATTTAGATCTGTGATATTTACTCTAGTACATTTAGATCTGTGATATTTAGATCTGTGATATTTACTCTAGTACATTTAGATCTGTGAAATTTAGTTCTGTGATATTTACTCCAGTACATTTAGATCTGTGATATTTACTCCAGTACATTTAGATTTGTGATATTTACTCCAGTACATTTAGATCTGTGATATTTAGATCTATGATATTTACTCTAGTACATTTAGATCTGTGATATTTACTCCAGTACATTTAGATCTGTGATATTTACTCCAGTACATTTAGATCTGTGATATTTAGATCTGTGATATTTACTCTAGTACATTTAGATCTGTGATATTTACTCCAGTACATTTAGATCTGTGATATTTAGTTCTGTGATATTTACTCCAGTACATTTAGATCTGTGATATTTACTCCAGTACATTTAGATCTGTGATATTTACTCCAGTACATTTAGATTTGTGATATTTACTCTAGTACATTTAGATCTGTGAAATTTAGTTCTGTGATATTTACTCCAGTACATTTAGATCTGTGATATTTACTCCAGTACATTTAGATCTGTGATATTTACTCCAGTACATTTAGATTTGTGATATTTACTCTAGTACATTTAGATCTGTGAAATTTAGTTCTGTGATATTTACTCCAGTACATTTAGATCTGTGAAATTTACTCCAGTACATTTAGATCTGTGATATTTACTCTAGTACATTTAGATCTGTGATATTTAGATCTGTGATATTTACTCTAGTACATTTAGATCTGTGATATATAGATCTGTGATATTTACTCTAGTACATTTAGATCTGTGATATTTAGATCTGTGATATTTAGATCTGTGATATTTACTCTAGTACATTTAGATCTGTGATATTTACTCTAGTACATTTAGATCTGTGATATATAGATCTGTGATATTTACTCCAGTACATTTAGATCTGTGATATTTACTCCAGTACATTTAGATCTGTGATATATAGATCTGTGATATTTACTCCAGTACATTTAGATCTGTGATATTTAGATCTGTGATATTTACTCCAGTACATTTAGATCTGTGATATTTACTCTAGTACATTTAGATCTGTGATATTTAGATCTGTGATATTTACTCTAGTACATTTAGATCTGTGATATTTACTCTAGTACATTTAGATCTGTGATATATAGATCTGTGATATTTACTCCAGTACATTTAGATCTGTGATATTTACTCCAGTACATTTAGATCTGTGATATTTACTCTAGTACATTTGGATCTGTGATATTTACTCCAGTACATTTAGATCTGTGATATTTAGATCTGTGATATTTACTCTAGTACATTTAGATCTGTGAAATTTACTCCAGTACATTTAGATCTGTGATATTTACTCTAGTACATTTAGATCTGTGATATTTAGATCTGTGATATTTAGATCTGTGATATTTACTCCAGTACATTTAGATCTGTGATATTTAGATCTGTGATATTTACTCTAGTACATTTAGATCTGTGATATTTACTCTAGTACATTTAGATCTGTGATATATAGATCTGTGATATTTACTCCAGTACATTTAGATCTGTGATATTTAGATCTGTGATATTTACTCCAGTACATTTAGATCTGTGATATTTACTCTAGTACATTTAGATCTGTGATATTTAGATCTGTGATATTTACTCTAGTACATTTAGACCTGTGATATTTACTCCAGTACATTTAGATCTGTGATATTTAGATCTGTGATATTTACTCCAGTACATTTAGATCTGTGATATTTAGATCTGTGATATTTACTCTAGTACATTTAGATCTGTGATATTTACTCCAGTACATTTAGATCTGTGATATTTACTCCAGTACATTTAGATCTGTGATATTTAGATCTGTGATATTTACTCTAGTACATTTAGATCTGTGATATTTACTCCAGTACATTTAGATCTGTGATATTTACTGTAGTACATTTAGATCTGTGATATTTACTCCAGTACATTTAGATCTGTGATATTTACTCCAGTACATTTAGATTTGTGATATTTACTCTGGTACATTTAGATCTGTGAAATTTAGTTCTGTGATATTTACTCCAGTACATTTAGATCTGTGAAATTTACTCCAGTACATTTAGATCTGTGATATTTACTCTAGTACATTTAGATCTGTGATATTTAGATCTGTGATATTTACTCCAGTACATTTAGATCTGTGATATTTAGATCTGTGATATTTACTCCAGTACATTTAGATCTGTGATATTTAGATCTGTGATATTTACTCTAGTACATTTAGATCTGTGATATTTACTCTAGTACATTTAGATCTGTGATATTTACTCTAGTACATTTAGATCTGTGATATATAGATCTGTGATATTTACTCCAGTACATTTAGATCTGTGATATTTAGATCTGTGATATTTACTCCAGTACATTTAGATCTGTGATATTTACTCTAGTACATTTAGATCTGTGATATTTAGATCTGTGATATTTAGATCTGTGATATTTACTCTAGTACATTTAGATCTGTGTTATTTACTCCAGTACATTTAGATCTGTGATATTTAGATCTGTGATATTTACTCTAGTACATTTAGATCTGTGAAATTTACTCCAGTACATTTAGATCTGTGATATTTACTCTAGTACATTTAGATCTGTGATATTTAGATCTGTCATATTTAGATCTGTGATATTTACTCCAGTACATTTAGATCTGTGATATTTAGATCTGTGATATTTACTCTAGTACATTTAGATCTGTGATATTTACTCTAGTACATTTAGATCTGTGATATATAGATCTGTGATATTTACTCCAGTACATTTAGATCTGTGATATTTAGATCTGTGATATTTAGATCTGTGATAATTACTCTAGTACATTTAGATCTGTGATATTTACTCCAGTACATTTAGATCTGTGATATTTACTCTAGTACATTTGGATCTGTGATATTTACTCCAGTACATTTAGATCTGTGATATTTAGATCTGTGATATTTACTCCAGTACATTTAGATCTGTGATATTTACTGTAGTACATTTAGATCTGTGATATTTAGATCTGTGATATTTACTCTAGTACATTTAGATCTGTGATATTTACTTCAGTACATTTAGATCTGTGATATTTACTCCAGTACATTTAGATCTGTGATATTTAGATCTGTGATATTTACTCTAGTACATTTAGATCTGTGATATTTACTCCAGTACATTTAGATTTGTGATATTTACTCTGGTACATTTAGATCTGTGATATTTAGTTCTGTGATATTTACTCCAGTACATTTATTTCTGTGATATTTACTCCAGTACATTTAGATCTGTGATATTTAGTTCTGTGATATTTACTCCAGTACATTTAGATCTGTGATATTTACTCCAGTACATTTAGATTTGTGATATTTACTCTAGTACATTTAGATCTGTGATATTTAGATCTGTGATATTTACTCCAGTACATTTAGATCTGTGATATTTAGATCTGTGATATTTACTCTAGTACATTTAGATCTGTGATATTTACTCTAGTACATTTAGATCTGTGATATTTACTCTAGTACATTTAGATCTGTGATATATAGATCTGTGATATTTACTCCAGTACATTTAGATCTGTGATATTTAGATCTGTGATATTTACTCCAGTACATTTAGATCTGTGATATTTACTCTAGTACATTTAGATCTGTGATATTTAGATCTGTGATATTTACTCTAGTACATTTAGATCTGTGATATTTACTCCAGTACATTTAGATCTGTGATATTTACTCTAGTACATTTGGATCTGTGATATTTACTCCAGTACATTTAGATCTGTGATATTTAGATCTGTGATATTTAGATCTGTGATATTTACTCTAGTACATTTAGATCTGTGTTATTTACTCCAGTACATTTAGATCTGTGATATTTAGATCTGTGATATTTACTCTAGTACATTTAGATCTGTGAAATTTACTCCAGTACATTTAGATCTGTGATATTTACTCTAGTACATTTAGATCTGTGATATTTAGATCTGTGATATTTACTCCAGTACATTTAGATCTGTGATATTTAGATCTGTGATATTTACTCTAGTACATTTAGATCTGTGATATTTACTCTAGTACATTTAGATCTGTGATATATAGATCTGTGATATTTACTCCAGTACATTTAGATCTGTGATATTTAGATCTGTGATATTTAGATCTGTGATAATTACTCTAGTACATTTAGATCTGTGATATTTACTCCAGTACATTTAGATCTGTGATATTTACTCTAGTACATTTGGATCTGTGATATTTACTCCAGTACATTTAGATCTGTGATATTTAGATCTGTGATATTTACTCCAGTACATTTAGATCTGTGATATTTACTGTAGTACATTTAGATCTGTGATATTTAGATCTGTGATATTTACTCTAGTACATTTAGATCTGTGATATTTACTTCAGTACATTTAGATCTGTGATATTTACTCCAGTACATTTAGATCTGTGATATTTAGATCTGTGATATTTACTCTAGTACATTTAGATCTGTAATATTTACTCCAGTACATTTAGATTTGTGATATTTACTCTGGTACATTTAGATCTGTGATATTTAGTTCTGTGATATTTACTCCAGTACATTTATTTCTGTGATATTTACTCCAGTACATTTAGATCTGTGATATTTAGTTCTGTGATATTTACTCCAGTACATTTAGATCTGTGATATTTACTCCAGTACATTTAGATTTGTGATATTTACTCTAGTACATTTAGATCTGTGAAATTTAGTTA